>NC_041382.1:106491886-106496042 GCF_002162155.2 Triticum dicoccoides | reverse complement strand
GGCGACGCGCGTCATTCCTGCCGTTTGCGCCGATCCTGCCCCAAATCGGTATCCCTTTTATGTTGATTATCTTGTGGGTTATGTCCCCCTTTTTCCGATTTTTTCTGCGACATCATGCACACCTTCGGCTTTCGCCTCTTGGATTTTACTCCGAACACAGTGGCGTGCATGGCTTTCTTTGCGCATCTTTGCGAAGGCTTTGCCGGGGTGCAGCCCAACACGACACTCTTCCGCCATTATTTCTCCCCTCGGATCCAACCGGGAGGTGCCGTCTCTGGTTGCGTCACCTGGATCCCAAGATCCAAGGGGGCGTACCCGGACGGTGCCGTGAAGGAGAGGTGGGAGGAATGGCGTGGCCGGTGGTGCTGGATTGAAGATGAAGACCCGCCGGAATTCTGCAAGGTCTGCCGAGTGCCGCCGGTCCGCGGCAGCGATTGGAGTGATGTCGACGTCGCAGACGGGAGGCTCACTGTCGCCACCACCAGGATTCTCCGGCTCACCCGGGCTGGACTCACCCTTGAGATGATTGGGGCGGACTTCATTCATTGCCGGATCGCCCCGTTGCACAACAAGGGGAGGCCAGCCTGGCTTTTTACGAATCCGGCTGACATTATGCGACTCCGCCCCAGCCTCGACCACAATTTTACGATGATGGCGCATGCCCACTTCTGCCAGCGGCTTTTTCAGCTTGATGTGGGTCGCGACGGCTAGGTCGAACGGACCGGCAAGGCCGCGAGGGCTGCCGCAAAGGTCGGCAAGGCCATCAAGGGGCCGTTTTTCAAGTTGCCAGCGGTGGTGGTCCCGTTGTGCAATAATTCACATCGGTCTGAGATCATCGCTATGATGCCGGACTATAACGCGCATGGCCCTGTCCCGAGCTGGAAGGAGCCGAAGGATGCTGATGTGCAGCAATTCTTTGACACCCTGATCGAGGTGTATGTCAATGCTGACACCGAGCGGTGGCTTGTCATGGACACCATCCAGGCAGAGATAGACTACATCGCCACTAGGGCGAGGGAGGCACAGCTTGACATGGAGGCCGGCAGCGCCGGGGGTCTGGAGGACAAGGCCGCAACGGCTGCGGAGGAAGAGGAGCTCACCCGGTGGGCGGTGGCCTCCGGGGAGGTTGGCAGTGCCGACACGGGAGCTCCGCTTGTCGAAGATGCGGCCGACGAGTCATCAGGGGAGGAGGATGTGGCGGCAGGCTCGACGCCAGCCAGGGGAAGAGGGCGAGTCCTGCGGCGGGCTGGCTCTGGCGAGCTGGTCCGGCCCGGCAGGGCTGCGCGGCCTCAATTGACCCTGGAGGGGTCCGAGCGTCATACGAGGGCCACAGCAGCGAAGAGGCTGACGAAGGCCACTGAGAAGAAGAAGACAACTGCCCCTTCCCCATCTGGGCGTGCACAAACCCCGCCTTCATTGCCTCCTCCGGCAGATGTCGACTCGGATGTTGATGCGGAGCTCCCTTTTGATCTTGGGCCTCTTAGCCCGAAGAGGAAAAGGGGAGTGGTGGAAGAGGAGGAGATGGATGACGAGTAAGTACTCCGTTCCTTACTGCCATTTCCATTCCTCTGAATTAAGTCACTCATCTTGATCCGTTTTTGCTTTTGCAGGGATGCAGAGACGTTGGCCCAGAGGGTGAAGAGGGCGAAGGCCTCGGCTAGCAGTCAGCCCCCGGCTGGGGCTTCAAAGACGCCACTGGTGGTGTTGATCAGCCCGGACAGCAGCCCCCGGCACAGCCCCCAGCGTAAGTTCGTCACCCTCCTCTTATTCAACACGTGGTAGGCATTTGATGCTATGGTGTTGACCTTGTTGGGTTTGCAGGAGGGGAGCGGCAGCAGGAGGAGCCGCAGAGGGCTACCCCCAACACACCACCCCCATCGACTACACCGCCGCGAGGGGCGTCCCCGGCAAGGGCATCAAGCACGGAGCCCACACCCATGGAGGAAGAGGGGAACTTGGGCGCTGGTGACTCTGCCACGGCGTTAAATGCTGGCGGGGGGGGGGGACTTCTGCTTCACAGTCTGGCACTGGTGAGTCGCCTGTCCTCCGTATCTATTTTTTCCTTATTCTTTTCCTTGGCTTCAATGCTCCCATTACTACCCAGGCCCTCCTTCAATAGGTATGGAGGACGTGGATACTGTTGTTGGGAATATTGCTGAGGAGGCCGCGGCGGAGGCCGACAGGATTGCCGCCGAGGGGGCCGCCGGAGATGCTGACTAGGCCGCCACTGATGAGGCCGCCAAGGATGCTGCCGAGGACACCGCTCCGGGGGCCGCCAAGGCGACTGGCAAGGCTTCTGCCGAGGGCGCCAGTGGTGGGCCCGCCGGGGAAGCCGGCAAGGCCACCGCCGAGGAAGAGGTGGTTGATGATCAGCCTCCTTCCTCCTCAACCTCGGGCCCCGGCAGATACCTGAAGGTGGGCAACGATCTTTTCGTCCATCTTCCAAGGGCGTTAAGTTCCCGAGCGCCCGCCGAAGGGGAAGTCTTTGACGGCGAGGTGCTTGCCGCCACCGGGCTCAAGGTTGTCGATGAGCCGGGCGTTGGCGGCGATGGTTCTCTAGAAGAGCAGCTTTTTCCTGCCATGGGGGCCAATTTCAAGCTCCAAGCGCTCTACCGTGCTCGCCTGGACAAGGTCAAGTCCAGGATGGCAACAGTGGACAATACGGAGGTGGACTTCAAGGCGCGCGTTGCTGAGACGCAGACCTGGTTTCACCAGACTCACAAGGAGCAGAGGGCCTTTCAGGAGGAATTGGCCAAGCGTGATGTAGATCTCACGATGAAGATGGCTGACATCGAGAAGGCCTAGGAAAAGGCGGCGAACTTAGCTGCCACGGCTGAGGCCGCCCGGAACCAGCATCAAGACACATTGGATTCCCAGGAAGAGGACCTCTCCATGCGTGAGGCGAAGCTTGCCGCAACGCTCCACGGCAAGGATGAGGAGCTCGAGGCCCTTGTCATGCGACGGACTCACGAGCTGGAGCAGAGGCACAAAGAGGCACTCGATGCCCAAGCTCTGGCCCATGCCGGCAAGGTGAAGGAGTTGGAGGTAGAGCGGGACGAGTTGAAGGAGCAGGCCCTCAAGCTGTCCAACGAGAAGAGCATGCTCAACAACGCCTTGGTAGAGGCGCAAGGAGCAGTCATCAACAGGGCTGGGGAGCTCTCCGAAGTGCAAAACTCCATCAGAGATCTCAAGCTGAAGCTGGAGAATCTCGAGAAGATGTTGTCGGAGACCACGGCTCGGGAGGAGACCTTGACCAGGAGCCTAAAGGAGGAGAAGCAGCTATGGGCGAACGAGGCCGCGTCCCACCAGGAATATGTGGCGGGCGAGAACAGATGGATCAGCCGTCTGGAGGACGTCACCGGCAGGGTCACCTCGCGGTTGGCCACCATGGGGATGCCAAACGTGAGGTATGCCCCTGAGCACTGCGGGACCGTCAACGCCAAGCTGACCCAGTTCTTTGAGGGCGTCCTTGGAGCCTTGGCTTATCTTCACTCCAGCAGAGCGGCCACGTTGGCCGGTGAGGCCCGGCGACTTTGCCGGAGGGTCGTGACCAAGGTCCTCACCAAGATGGCGTACTGGAATCCCGACCTTGACTTCGAGGCCGCGATGGATAGCTTGCCGGATGGTACTGACCTCACGGTGCTCAAGGAGCGCATCAAGCCCATCATCGACTGCATCTTCAAAATCAAGAGGGTGGAAGGCCAGCGCAGGGATTAGGCATCCCGTTCTTCTTCGCCATTGCGGGTTCCCGACCAAGACAAATTTTATCTTTAGTTAGAACCGCAGCAATGATGTGATGTAACATAACTTTTGCAGTACTCTTAATTTCATGCACGTTATTTCCCCGTTCAATTCCTCGTTGTATGCGTGCCCTACGTCGATTGGGTAGGCTCGCCGGCGCAGAAGCCCCTAGCGGCGTTTTGGGGACGGATCCCCATGGGCCTGATGGGTATGCGTGCTGCCGGACAAGCCACCTTTCTGTTCTAAACGCGGCCGCTCGAACTGTCAAGCTTGACTCACGTCAGAATCGAGAGCATTGTTGATCGCGGAAGGCTACTCCGCCATTCTCGACGCAGCCGCTTGAGCTGTTGAGCGGACTCGAAATAGGGCAAGGGCGTTGCCGATCGTGGGAGAGCCCCCTGGCGTGCAGGTTTCT
>NC_041382.1:106469757-106491575 GCF_002162155.2 Triticum dicoccoides | reverse complement strand
TATAAGAAGGATAGAACAAATAAGGTTCAGTGCAACTTAGCTTCTATTTGCAATCGCTCGAGTGCCGATCCTTTGGCCTCCTTTCTTCTCCAAGGGTCACGAAGATGAAGGAGTGCCGGGCTAACTGCTAAAGCCGATTCTCACAACTGTGTTCCCCTACCTAGCGCGCCAAAGATGTCGGTGGGAACGACACCTATGGGATCACAAGAATCCCTACTGTGGTTAGCGGGGTGCGGGGTCGTGAGAAGAGCGGATCAAATAGATAGCACATGGTTCGTTTATCCAGGTTCGGGCCGCGAGGATGCGTAAAACCCTACTCCTGCTTTGGTGGATTGTATATCTGTGTTCTTGAGCTAGCTATGGGGCGTGAGGAGCTCCAAAAAGCCGAATCCTTCCTCTGGTCGCCTCGAGCCTCCTTTTATAGAAAAAGGGGTTGCCACAGTGGCACACAGGAGGTGGAAAGGGTACAGTGCTGTGAGGTTATCCCTCGCATCACATGACAAGGCACATTTAATGCGTCTTGCTTATGTGTCCTTGCTTTATCGGGGACGAGGGAGAAACCTGTCTCGTCCGTCGCCGCTCCTTCTTGTGTCGACACGCGCCCTGGCCAGCGACACCCGCGATGCCATGTAGGTAGGCAGGCAGCTGAGGTGGCGCAGTGGTGGGTCTTCACGAAGATCTGCATGCCGCCGCGCGGGTGCCTGCCCAGCTGGTTGGGTCGGTAGCAGCATGCATGCGGTGGTGGAGGTTTAGTCGGCGTGGGCCTGATGGTGGCCCTGCGGGTGTCCTCGGCAAGGGCCTTGCCGGGGCCCCGGCAAGGGTCTTGCCGAGGCGCCTACTGTCATCCCCGGCAAGGCGCTTGCCGGGGGCCTTGTGGTCTTCCTCGGCTGGGATCCCGCCAAGGGTTGTCGTCTCCTTAGTGCGTATCTGATCTTGAATGTCTTCACAAAGATCTGCAAGCCGCCACGGGGATGTCTCCCGAATCCTTGCCCTTTGGGGGCAGTGGACTCAAGGGTGATTTGCTCCGTAGGCGCGGGACGAGTCACTGCGGCAAGGGTCTTGCCGGGGCTGCTAGAACTGTCTCCCGACAAGGATCTTGCCGGGGGAGTCCACTTCGTCCCCTTTGCTCTTCGTGGTCTTGGCCTTGGCGTCGTTCTAGTTCTCTTGAGCTTCGGTCTTACCTTGGCTCACCTCCCTTGCCTTGCTTGGTGTGGTGGTATCCGCGGCTCAGACTGCCCGTGCACAGTTATAGGGGTACAAAAAGTGTACCCCTCTTTTTGTACACTGATAGGAGCCCCCAGGCCTGGGCCACACATAAGTGCAACGCGTTGTTGGGCTAGGCCCAAAAACGGTGCGCGGGCAGGGGGGGCGGTTTTTATCGTGGTAAGATTCTTCGTGCGCTGCGCTTCCCACGATTCCCGCGCGTGGCGCGGCATGGGGAGGCGCGTGTGACGTGGGCGGCATGCGTGGGGTTGGTTCCCGCGGGCATGCGTCACATCACAGTTAATGTGAAAGGTGGCGGCCCATGTTTTCCCCCATAAGAAGGAATAACCGTGGGCGCGCTACTCACTTTCTCCTCTTTCCTCGTGCCTTCTCCAATCTCAGAGCCGCTGTTTCCTCTCTTCCTTCCCTCCTAAGCTTCCGCCGTCGCCCGCCGTCATTGCTTTACCATCCCCCTTCCTTAGTCCTCTAACTTTCTTAGCCGCCATGGCGCCCAAAACCGCCAAGGGCAAGGGGGTGGCTAAGGGCGCTGGGACTGTGGAGCCGCCGCAGAGTGCGCTATTGGGGGACTGGACGAAATCCGCCTTCTTCTTCCCCTCGACAGTTGATGTTTGTGAGCTCCGGGCCTCCTTCGGGCCTCTATGGGGAGTGAAGACGGGGGGAGAGAATTCGGGACATCCGGCGACGCGCGTCATTCCTGCCGTTTGCGCCGATCCTGCCCCAAATCGGTATCCCTTTTTTGTTGATTATCTTGTGGGTTATGTCCCCCTTTTTCCGATTTTTTCTGCGACATCATGCACACCTTCGGCTTTTGCCTCTTGGATTTTACTCCGAACGCGGTGGCGTGCATGGCTTTCTTTGCGCATCTTTGCGAAGGCTTTGCCGGGGTGCAGCCCAACACGACACTCTTCCGCCATTATTTCTCCCCTCGGATCCAACCGGGAGGTGCCGTCTCTGGTTGCGTCGCCTGGATCCCAAGATCCAAGGGGGCGTACCCGGATGGTGCCGTGAAGGAGAGGTGGGAGGAATGGCGTGGCTGGTGTTGCTGGATTGAAGATGAAGACCCGCCGGAATTCTGTAAGGTCCGCCGAGTGCCGCCGGTCCGCGACAGCGATTGGAGTGATGTCGACGTCGCCGACGGGAGGCTCACTGTCGCCACCACCAGGATTCTCCGGCTCACCCGGGTTGGACTCACCCTTGAGGCGATCGGGGCGGACTTCATTCATCGCCGGATCGCCCCGTTGCACAACAAGGGGAGGCCAGCCTGGCTTTTTACGAATCCGGCTGACATTATGCGACTCCGCCCCGGCCTCGACCACAATTTCACGGTGATGGCGCATGCCCACTTCTGCCAGCGGCTTTTTCAACTTGATGTGGGTCGCGACGGCTAGGTCGAACGGGCCGGCAAGGCCGTGAGGGCTGCCGCAAAGGTCGGCAAGGCCATCAAGGGGCCGTTTTTCAAGTTGCCAGCGGTGGTGGTCCTGTTGTGCAATAATGCATGTCGGTCCGAGATCATCGCTATGATGCTTGTTGTGGTGGTATCCACGGCTCAGACTGCCCGTGCACAGTTATAGGGGTACAAAAAGTGTACCCCTCTTTTTGTACACCGACACCAGGGGGAAACCCAAAGCATGCTGCAGGGGATCCAAGAGGCGAGGAAGACCGCGACAGGTAAGCTTTTCCCATGTAAAGAAAATATTTGAAGGAAAAACTATGTTTCTGATTGTGAGTTTGAACTTCTCAGGTGTATTTGCCGAGCTGCTGCACAGTATATCAGATGCCACTCACTTCTATCGAGCCGAAGGAAGGAACACCGCCGATAAGCTTTTCTGGTCTCAGTATTTGGCGTCGAATTATCTGGTGCCTTTTGCCGATCAACTGAGATAGCTGATCGAACTGCATAAGGGGGCGGAACTAGCCATGAAAGATGTGGTTATCCGGCTATGGCCTGCCGAACCGATTCCAAGCAGCTACTTCGGGCTCGTAAGGCGGCTTATAAGCGCTTGCCCTCGACTTGACGTCATCAAGCGATCGGTCTGTATAGAAGGAGCGCGAATGGCCTTCGCCCTTGCAAAGGCGCACTGGGGGAAGATGGATGCCGAAAAGTTGGTGACCGAAGGACCGCCGAAGGGGAAGGAGCACCGCAAGCCCGAATCATATTATAAGGGTGTCCTGAAAGGATCCTACCTGGTGGCGGAGCTATGTACCAAGGACATTATATTTCCCTGAATGCAGATCGTATTGTCCGTTGTAATGTTTAAACAAGGTCGTTGATATGTCGACTGTTATATAAAAGTTGACCCTGCTGTGTGGCCGTTTGTATATTAAGGCTGAGAGTTGGCCAGTCGTCGGCTTCTGCCCCCACGTAAGGAGTACGGGGGTGTTCGGGATAAACCTGAGCACTCTTTATCCCAGTTTTGGGTCCTCCAAGGGAGGTGCTCAGCACAATGAACCAGGCAATCAGACTATAGGGCTTTATCACTCTCACTTAGCCAGAGGAGCTTTAGTATGGTCGTCGCAACCCCTTGTGTTCGGAAGACCGTACTTGGGGTTCTATAAGCGCCTGATCAAAGAAAAAAGCCGATCCATCGCACGCTGCATTGGTTATGGCATTGTGCGGGAGAAATCCTTAAAGATTTTGTGATCGCTCGAACAGCTGACCAGCTCTCGCTGTATCATGCCAGTCAGTTTTCGGATTTCTTTACTGAGGTGCTCGTCCGGAAGAACCGGGACACAATCGTAGTAGTTCTCCCAGTGCTACCTTAGCCGATATAGCGGAATGTAAGGTACCAAAACATAGGAGCCGGGCAAACCCAACTATTGACCCAAGACATGATTCAGAGCTGATGCATATAATGCTATAAGTTCGGCGTGCCGAACTTCCGTGAAGGTGTTCGGACTTTTATCACCATGTTACGGGGAAGACGAAGCCCCTAGCATATTTAGGGCATACCGCTGTGTTCGGATGCCATTTGACAAAAATGATTTCGATAAGAAATAACCATCAGGTATACATCATATGAATCCACATGTTGTATAAGTAATACGTCTATGCGTATGGTACAAGTAATGTGATAAAAAAGGAGTTGTGATAGCGGAACCTGCTGTGACCAGGGGGAAGAGGTTCAGTGCGGGTCCGTATTGTAGCCGGACGGTCGCTGTGGGGAATGTCTAAGGATCCCAGGCGCGTTCGAGCTGCCTCTGTGGAGTCCATCCTGGTCGGTGCAAAGGTGAACCAGCGGAAATATAAGAAATGTTTGCGTGCCAGGGGGCGGTTGAGCCGCTGAGTTTGGCCTGTCGTGGCCTTTGCCGGAGTGTTTAATTGAACCCTAGACAGGCCGGAGTGTCCTTCCGCAAAGTGGTTCGGAGCCCCTTGACGGTGTCCGGGAGCCGAGATTTCGACTCGAGGTTCGGCTGCGAGGTGCTGCCTGGTGTTCCTGCTGCTAAGGCAGTGATGTATTTGTTGGCGTTGAGAGAAAATCGGCCTTGCCATGAACCGTGATGAGGCCGCGTGGACCGGGCATTTTGAGCTTACGGTAGGCATAATGTGGCACCGCGTTGAATCGAGCGAACGCGGTTCGCCCGAGCAGTGCTTGATAGTCACTGCGGAAAGGGCGATTTTGAAGATTAACTCTTCGGTATGGTAATTTTATGGTGATTCAAAGATTACCTCGAGGGGAATGGAGCCTGTATAGCTGACCTCCATACCTGGTATAATACCTCTGAAAGTGGCCTTAGTGGGCTTGATCGCTGACTTATCGACGCCCATCTTGCACACTGTATCCTGGTAAAGCAGATTTAGACTGCTACTTCTGTCCATAAGGACTCAAGTGAGGTGGAAACCGTTTACTATTGGGTTGAGGATTAGTGCGGCTGGATTGCCTCAGTTGGCGTTGACCGGACGATCCGTGCGGTTGAAGGTGACTGGCCCTAGCTTATATTGTGGGACGGCGGGTTCCATTGAGCCGCCATCCTTAAGGGTGTATATCTGGTCAAAGTGGGCCATTTGGGTGGTATTTACCACATTCACCGACTGAGTCTGGGGGGGAGATTCTTTTGCCCTCCTGTGTTCGAAAATCTGGGCTCTTCGTCGCTATTGTTGCTTTGAGACCCCTCTTCGTGTTTGGCGCCTGCCCTGCTGGCTTGCTTGAAGACCCATCATTCTCTGTTGGTATGGGTGGCTGGCGTTTCTGGGGTGCCATGAATTTGGCATTGGCAAGCGAGTATGCAGTCCAGACTGGATGGACCCGAATTTGTATTCTTGGGCGACCCTTTCCGCTGACCGGGCTTTGGGACCCTGAACCCGGCATTAACTGCCCTATTATTGGTTTTATCACCATATTTGCGGCTCTTGTGTTTGTTGCGTCGTGGTTTGCCGTTGGCATCTTTGTTATCCGGGGTTCCCGGATTCCTGGATCTGTTGTTGCTTCGAGCCAACCAGCTATCCTCGCCCGCGCAAAAGCGAGTCATGAGTGTCGTGAGGGCTGCCATAGACTTCGGCTTCTCTTGGCCGAGGTGCCGGGAAAGCCACTCGTCGTGGATGTTATGCTTGAATGCCGCTAAGGCCTTTGCATCTGGACAGTCGACAATTTGGTTTTTCTTAGTCAGGAATCTTGTCCAGAATTGTCTGGCCGATTCCCCTGGCTGCTGAGTTATATGGCTCAAGTCATCAACATCCGGTGGTCACACATAAGTGCCCTGGAAGTTGTCAAGGAATGCGTCTTCCAGATCCTCCCAACTTCTGACGGAGTCTGCTGGCAAGCTATTCAGCCAATGCCGAGCTAGTCCTTTGAGTTTTAGTGGGAAGTATTTGATGGCATGTAGATCATCACCGCGAGCCATGTGGATGTGAAGGAGGAAATCATCAATCCATATAGCGGGATCTGTTGTACCATCATATGATTCGATATTTACGGGTTTGAAACCCTCCGGGAATTCGTGATCCATAACTTCATCAGTGAAGCATAGGGGGTGTGCGGCGCCTCTGTGCCAGGCTATACCCCGACGCTGTTCATGTGAGTCTTGTCTGCTGTATTCGGCCCGGCCGGATTTGCTTTTGGTGTATCCGGCACGACGATCATCGTCCCGTGTTGGCGCGCATGCCCGTGACCCTTATATTGACCTTGCAAGTTTTGCCTTACTGTCCAATACGTCTCGCAGGTCCCGTGCGTTGCCCCGGGCCTTGGTATTTTTGAATGAGTGGCGGCGGGGTGCATGCTGAACTTTAGGCTGAAACGCCTCTCTGGCTTGGCCACGCAGTGGCCGGTCAGCCGCATCGTACACTGGCGAATGAGGTTTCAATGCTTCCTCCTCGAGGTGAGGTAGCAACCTGCATTTTGGGTAACTCTTGGAGGGGCGCTCGAGTTCGTATTCCTCGGCCGCAAGGACTTCGGTCCATATGTCTGGTAGCAAGTCTTGATCAGCTTGAAGTTGTTGTTGCTTTTTCTCAGACTATTTGTTGTGGCCATAAGCCGGCGCTTGAAGCGCTCCTGATCGACGGGGTCCTCAAGCATGATAAATTCTTTGTTGCCGAGGCTCACCTCGTCTTCGGAGAGAGGCATGTAATTGTCCTCCTCCGGTTCTCCATGTTCTGCCTACTCTAGAGGGTTGGCTTGTTCATCCTCCGGCTCTACATCGTGCTGGAGGGGATTGTGGTTGTCTTTGGCACTATCCGGAGTGTTATTATCTCCTGTGCCAGTATCACTACTTCTGCTGTGGCGGGACTTAGAGCGGCGCTGCTGACGTTGGCGCTTGAGTTGCTTCTTGGAGGGGTCATCCTCCGCTGTCTCGTCGCCATTGCCTTCTTTAGGGGTGTCCACCATATATATGTCGTATGATGAGGTAGCGGTCTAGCGCCCTGTGGGCGGTGGTTCCTGCTCGTCTCCTGCATCGTCATCCATACCGTCGATGTCTTCGGAGTCGAAGTCGAGCATGTCAGTTAAATTGTCGATAGTGGCTACTAAGTGGGTGGTGGGTGGGCAGCAAATTTCTTCGTCGTCCGCATCCCATTCTAGCCAGAGATAGTTCGGCCAAGGTTCTCCTGACAGGGAGAGAGACCTTAATGAATTTAGCACATCGCCGAAGGGCGAGTGCTGAAAGATATCCGCGGAGGTGAACTCCATGATCGGCGCCAGTCGGATTCGACGGGCACAGACATAAGCGGCTCGGAGTCCGTGGCCGGAGGTGAATCTAGTGGTTCGGCGACACAACTCTCGTAAGGGGTGAAGTCAGTATCCGGCTCTATCACCACTAAGAGTGCGGCCTCCATGGCGGGGTCTATCCCTCCGCTCTCGGATGGCGCGATTTGCTCCGGATTGACGACCGGAGTAGTTGCAGATGCGATTTCCTGAATATTGTCCGATGGCAGAGTTATGTCATGCTCGTCGTGACTGTGTGGCGCACCTGACATGGGCTCGAATTTGTCGAAGATCAAGTCTCCGCGGATGTCGGCAGTGTAGTTTAAGTTTCCGAACCTGACCTGATGGCCCGGGGCGTAGCTCTCGATCTGCTCGAGATGGCCAAGCGAATTGGCCCGCAGTGCGGAGCCACTGAATACAAAGATCTGTCCGGGCAGGAAAACCTCACCCTCGACTGCATCGTTACCGATGATCGAAGGAGCCATCAAACCTTATGGCAACGGCATAGTGGAACTCTCAATGAAAGCACCAATGTCGGTGTCAAAACCGGCGGATCTCGGGTAGGGGGTCCCGAACTATGCGTCTAAGGCGGATGGTAACATGAGGCATGGGACACGATGTTTACCCAGGTTCGGGCCCTCTTGAAGGAGGTAATACCCTACATCCTCCTTGATTGTTCTTGATGATATGAGTATCACAAGAGTTGATCTACCACGAGATCGTAGAGGCTAAACCCTAGAAGCTAGCGTATGGTATGATTGTATGTTGTCCTACGGACTAAACCCTCTGGTTTATATAGGCACCGGAGGGGGCTAGGGTTACACAGAGTCAGTTACAAGGGAGGAGATCTACACATCCGTATTTCCTAGCTTGCCTTTCACGCCAAGGAGAGTCCCATCGGGACACGGGACAAAGTCTTCAATCTTGTATCTTCATAGTCCAATAGTCTGGCCAAAGGATATAGTCCGGCTTTCCGGAGACCCCCTAATCTAGGACTCCCTCAGACTCCCTCTTATAAAGTGACAGATCTTATCCTGCTGGTTTGCCAACATACTTTTGCCCCGAAAATTGACCCGGCTGGCCTAATTGACGATGAAGCTGAGTTCGTTGCTCTGGACGGCTTTGACTGGTCCAAGCCCAGCTTCCAACTAGTGGAGGGAGGTGAACCGGCGAGGGAGGAGTCATAACCGTCTGAATAATCTAGCCTTTAGCTTAAGATCTCCTTAAGAGAGAAAACAGTCTAACCTTTTGGGCTCTCAATGCCTTGTAATAGGTTAGTTTGAAAACTACATGTTTTGCCTATGCCGTCACGCATAGGATGTTGTAGATGACTTTTTTACCCGTGATGTCAATATATGCATTATATCCATGATCACATCTGCAGTGTGTAAATCTGTTCCTGTATGCAAAAGATGAAAAAACTGTCCTGGCGGTTTATCGCTGGACGGGTCAAAACACTCGATACATAACTATGAAATCATCATAGTGGAAAAAACAGACCAGACGTAAGGTAAACAAGGCTGAAAAAACCTTTGATTAACGGAAAGAAACAAAGAAGTCTATTTATGAACGACAATGTCATACCTATGATCTTTGATTCTGAAATGCCGGCTTATATGATCAGGACAATAAGGTTGACGACCCTAATCTTTGTACAAGTTAATAGCTTGATATGCATGATGATTGTTATACCTTGGCAACTCATTGTCAAATAACCGATCTGGATTTTAAACTCAAACCATACGTGCAGTTAGATTTGAGACAACAAAAAACCAGTAAAACAAAATATTATGTTTCAAATGATGTAAATCAAGCATTAAGAGTAATTTGGGGGCTTCTGATTCGAATACGATCAATAAACCAGACCAAAGGGTTTAAGCTAGGATTCGAATACGATCATGTAGCCGCCAGTGGCTTTGGCGTTGTGCCGATTAAGAGGGTACCGACAGCTATGTTCTCTTTGGTTCGAATACGACCTATGTCTGAACAGGAAGCCCCGAAATGACCTTGAGAGGTTTTTAACGACCCTGATTTGAATACAATCCAAGTTGGAACCCAAAGGGGTTAAGCTATGATTCAGATACGACCAAGAAGCCCCCTTGTGAGTTTGCCTTTGCGTCGATCAAGAGGGTTACGACAACTATGTTCTCTTTGGTTCGAATACGACCTATGTTTGAACAGGAAGCCCCCTGGTGACTGGTACGTCTCCAACATATCTATAATTTTTGATTGCTCCATGCTATATTACCTACTGTTTTGGACTATATTGGGCTTTATTTTCCACTTCTATATTCTTTTTGGGACTAACCTATTAACTGTAGGCCCAGCCCAGAATTGTTGTTTTTGGCCTATTTCAGTGTTTCGGAGAAACATAATATCAAACGGAGTGCAAACGGAATGAAACCTTCGGGAACGCGATTTTCTCATCAGATAAGACCCAGTTGACTTGGACCCTCCGTCAAGAAAGCCATGAGGCGGTCACGAGGGTGGAGGGCGTGCCCCCTACCTCGTGGGCCCCTCGAAGCTCCACTGATGTACTCCTTCCTCCTATATATATCCACGTACCCCCAAACGATCAGATATGGAGCCAAAAACCTAATTCCACCGCCGCAACTTTCTGTATCCACGAGATCCCATCTTGGGGCCTGTTATGGAGCTCCGCCGGAGGGGGCATCGATCACGGAGGGCTTCTACATCATCATCCAAGCCTCTCTGATGAAGTGTGAGTAGTTTACTTCAGACCTACGGGTCCATAGTTAGTAGCTAGATGGCTTCTTCTCTCTTTTTGGATCTCAATACAATGTTCTCCCCCTCTCTCGTGGAGATATATTCGATGTAATCTTCTTTTTGCGGTGTGTTTGTTGAGATCGATGAATTGTGGGTTTATGATCCAGTCTATCTATGAATAATATTTGAATCTTCTCTGAATTTTTTTGTGTATGATTGGTTATCTTCGCAAGTCTCTTCGAATTATCAGTTTGGTTTGGCCTGCTAGATTGGTTGTTCTTGCCATGGGAGAAATGCTTAGCTTTGGGTTCGATCTTGCGGTGTCCTTTCCTAGTGACAGAAGGGGCAGCAAGGCACGTATTGTATCGTTGCCATCAAGGATAACAAGATGAGGTTTTTATCATATTGCATGAAACTATCCCTCTACATCATGTCATCTTGCTTAAGGCGTTACTCTGTTTTTAACTTAATACTCTAGATGCATGCTGGATAGCGGTCGATGAGTGGACTAAGAGTAGTAGACGCAGGCAGGAGTCGGTCTACTTGCCTCAGACGTGATGCCTATATACATGATCATACCTAGATATTCTCATAACTATGCTCAATTCCGTAAATTGCTCAACAGTAATTTGTTCACCCACCGTAGAATACTTATGCTCTTGAGAGAAGCCACTAGTGAAACCTATGGCCCTCGGGTCTCTTTCTCATCATATTAATCTCCATCACTTTATTATTGCTTTGCTTTTACTTTGCTTTTAAATTTTTACTTTGCATCTCTATACCAAAAAATATTATTTATCATCTCTATCAGATCTCACTTTCGTAAGTGACCGTGAAGGGATTGACAACCCCTAAGCACGTTGGTTGCGTTGAGCTATTGTTTTTGTGTAGGTACGAGGGACTCACGTGTAGCCTCCTACTGGATTGATACCTTGGTTCTCAAAAACTGAGAGAAATACTTACGCTACTTTGCTGCATCATCCTCTACTCTTCGGGGAAATCCAATGCAGTGCTCAAGAGGTAGCAAGAAGAATTTCTGGCGCCGTTGCCGGGGAGTTTGCGCAAAAGTCAACATACCAAGTACCCATCACAATCCATATCTCCCGCATTACATTATTTGCCATTTGCCTCTCATTTTCCTCTCCCCCAATTCACCCTTGCCATTTTATTCGCCCTCTCTCTCTCTCTCTATCCTCCCTCTCTTTCTCTATTTGCCTCTTTTTGCCCGTTTGCCTTTTTGTTTGCTTGTGTGTTAGTTTGCTTGTTTGTCGCGATGGCTCAAGATAATACTAAATTGTGTGACTTCACCAATACCAACAATAATGATTTCCTTAGCACTCCGATTGCTCCTCTTATCGATGCTGAATCTTGTGAAATTAATGCTGCTTTGCTGAATCTTGTCATGAAAGATCCGTTCTCCGGCCTTCCTAGTGAAGATGCCGCTACCCATCTTAATAGCTTCGTTTATTTGTGTGACATGCAAAAGAAGAAAGATGTCGATAATGATATTGTTAAATTGAAGCTATTTCCTTTTTTGCTTAGAGATCATGCTAAAGCTTGGTTTTCATCTTTGCCTAAAAATAGTATTGATTCATGGAACAAGTGCAAAGATGCTTTTATCTCTAAGTATTTTCCTCCCGCTAAGATCATCTCTCTTAGAAACGATATTATGAATTTTAAGTAACTTGATCATAAACATGTTGCACAAGCTTGGGAGAGAATGAAATTAATGATTCGTAATTGCCCTACTCATGGTTTAAATTTGTGGATGATTATACAAAATTTTTATGCCGGATTGAATTTTGCTTCTAGAAATCTTTTAGATTCGGCCGCGGGAGGCACTTTTAAGGAAATCACTTTAGGAGAAGCTACTAAAATCCTAGATAATATCATGGTTAATTATTCTCAATGGCATACTGAAAGATCTACTAATAAAAAGGTGCATCCGATAGAAGAAATTAATGTTTTGATTGGAAAGATGGATGAACTTATGAAATTATTTGCTAATAAGAGTGTTTCTTCTGATCCTAATGATGTGCCCTTGTCTACTTTGATTGAGAATAATAATGAATCTATGGATGTGAATTTTGTTGGTAGGAACAATTTTGGTAACAATGCATATAGAGAAAATTTCAATCCTAGGCCTTATCCTAGTAATCCCTCTAATAAATATGGTAATTCCTACAAAAATTCTTATGGAAATTATAATAAGATGCCCTCTGATTTTTAATCAAATATTAAAGAATTTCTTACTTCGCAAAAGAATTTTAATGCTATGATTGAAGAAAAATTGCTTCAGATTGATGATTTGGCGAGGAACGTGGATATAATTGCTCTTGATGTTGATTCTTTGAAACTTAGATCTATTCCACCTAAGCATGATATCAATGAGTCTCTCAAAGCCATGAGAATTTCCATTGATGAGTGCAAGGAAAGAACCGCTAGGATGCGTTCTAAGAAAGATGCCTTTATAAAAGTGTGTTCTTCTAGTTCCTATGAAAATAATGATGAAGATCTAAAAGTTATTGATGTGTCCCCTATTAAATCTTTGTTTTGCAATATGAATCTTGATAATTATGGGAGTGAATATGATCCACCTTTACCTAGAAGGCGTTACAAGAACTTTGAATCTTTTGACCTTGATGTTAAATTTGATAAAAGTGGGATTGAAGAAATTAAAACCCTAGATGTCGCTAAACCCACTATTATGGATTTCAAGGAATTTAACTATTAAAATTGCTCTTTTATTGATTGTATTTCCTTGTTGCAATCCGTGCTAAATTCTCCTCACGCTTATGGTCAAAATAAAGCGTTTACTAAACATATCGTTGATGCCTTGATGCAATCTTATGAAGAAAAACTTGAATTGGAAGTTTCTATCCCTAGAAAACTTTATGATGAGTGGGAATATACTATTAAAATTAAAATTAAAAATCATGAGTTTTATGCTTTGTGTGATTTGGGTGCTAGTGTCTCTACAATTCCCAAAACTTTGTGTGATTTGCTAGATTTCCGTAATTTTGATGATTGCTCTCTAAACTTGCATCTTGCGGATTCCACTATTAAGAAACCTATTGGAAGAATTAATGATGTTCTTATTGTTGCAAATAGGAATTATGTGCCCATAGATTTTATCGTTCTTTATATAGATTGCAATCCTTCTTGCCCTATTATTCTCGGTAGACCTTTCCTTAGAACGGTTGGTGCAATTATTGATATGAAGGAAGGGAATATTAGATTTTAATTTCCATTAAAAAGGGCATGGAACACTTCCCTAGTAATAAAAAAAATTACTATATGAATCTATCATGAGAGCCACTTATGGATTGCCTACCAAAGATGTCAATACCTAGATCTATTCTTGCTTGTTATGCCTAGCTAGGGGCGTTAAACGATAGCGCTTGTTGGGAGGCAACCCAATTTTATTTTTATTCCTTGCTTTTTGCTCCTGTTTAGTAATAAGTAAATTATTTAGCCTCTATTTTGGTTGTGTTTTCTTGTGTTTAATTTGTGTTTGTGCCAGGTAGAACCGTTGGGAAGAATTTGGGAAAGTCTTGTTAAACTTGCTGTAAAAAACAGAAACTTTAGCGCTCACGAGAACTGATGTCATTTTTATTTGGAGAGTGATATTTAGTTAATTATTTTTTAATATTATTAATAGATAAATTCATCACGTCCAGAAATTTATTTTAGAATTTTTGGGGTTCCAGATCTTGCGCTAGCTACAGATTACTACAGACTGTTCTGTTTTTGACAGATTCTGTTTTTCGTGTGTTGTTTGCTTATTTTGATGAATCTATGGCTAGTAAAATAGTTTATAAACCATAGAGAAGTTGGAATACAGTAGGTTTAACACCAATATAAATAAATAATTAGTTCATTACAGTACCTTGAATTGGTCTTTTGTTTTCTTTCGCTAACGGAGCTCACGAGTTTTCTACTTTAAGTTTTGTGTTCTGAAGTTTTCAAGTTTTGGGTAAAGATTTGATGGATTATGGAACAAGGAATGGAAAGAGCCTAAGCTTGGGGATGCCCATGGAACCCCCAAGATAATCTAAGGACACCTAAAAGCCAAAGCTTGGGGATGCCCCATGTCGGTGTACTAAAGTAGGGGTACCTTAGTATCCCGAACTTGTGCACGGGCAGTTGCAGCACCCCGCGGCAAAGGCTTGCCGGGCGACCGCCAAAGACCCTCCAAGGTTCCCTTGGAGCCATTCAAGAACAAAGCATTCAAGATGAAGAGATAAGGCCCCGGCAAGAGGATCTTGCCGGGAAGAGACAAGGCCCCGGCAAGAGGAGCTTGCCGGGAAGGCCAACCACGGCACTTCAAGAAACATGCCGCGATGCACCGCACGTCCCGGCAAGGTCTGGTGAGCGACAAGCTTCCGGACGCGACAAGACGATGACCCCGGCAAGTACCTGCCACCCCATACCCGCGCTCCAGCGCACCCGCCCGCGTGTCGCCATGAGGCTTTCTCAGGGGCGCGTGGCGGGAATCTGTGCAGCCAGGGGTATGCGGTGGCAAGCAGAGATGAAGAGAAGGCCATCGTGGCAAACGGTGGCGCTCCTAACGGTCACTTTTTGCACTGTTTAGGCAACTCAGACGGGCATTCAATGACCTTGTCCCCTGCCGTCAGAGTTAGGTAGGGTGCACTGTGTCCACAGTAGCGGTAGCTGCACCTACCGCATCCTTTTCCATTTTTACCCTTCTAGTCTACGTTGCCACCTGTCGGTGACCCCTTGAAAGTATAAAAGGAGGCCCAAGCGCAACGTAGAGGGGGTTCGGCTTATTCGAAACACCAGAAACACTCCCATGCTCAGTCTGATAGCGTCCATCGCTCTTGAGCAAGGATTCAATACAATCCAACAAGCAGCAGTAGGGTTTTACGCATCCGTGCGGCCCGAAGCTGGGTAAAACTGCTCGCGTGTACTGCCTCGATCCGCTCTTTGGTCGACCTCCGCCCTCACCGAATCGAAAGGGGCCCGGTCCCCATAGGTGTTCGTGGATCAGTTTCCCCGACATCTTTGGCGCGCCAGGTAGGGGGCGTCGAGATTGTGCGAACCCGATCCGGCGTGCACGCGAGCTAAATCTTCATCGTCTTCATCGACATGCCACCGAAGAAGAAGGATTCGGAGGCAGCTGTTCCGTCTGCGTCGCTTTCACCGCCTCCGGAGCAAATGGGTGGTGGAGTGGACGCCGCTGGAAGAATGGGCGTCGACGAGGGAGCCCTCAGTGCGGCCAAGTCCAAGTACAAGGCGTCACAGACCTCGGCGTCCATGCACGCACCGCGCCCCTCTCAGGAGGCGCGGGACCAGCAGCGTCATGGCGTTCGCAGCGCCATACGTCCGCTGGGCCAAGATCAAGCTGGTGGTTCTCGTGGCGCTCAAGATCAACATGCACGTCAACATGCTGGCTCGAGTGAAGTACGGTCGCCTGGACGGGGCACTGCTCCTTCTAACGTGGTTAGGAGTCCGAGCACGCCCCACTCCTCGCACCGTTCACCTCCGCCGCCCACCACTCCAGCAGAAGCCTTGGCGTGAGCTCAACTGCTCCTAGACTATCCTCCGACGGCGGACAAGACCGACGAATGGAGGGCCACTATCCAGAGCCTCATCGGCTTCGCCAATGGCGACACTGCGCGGCAACCAAGCACCTCGCTGCCGTGGCAGGACAGCCGGACGCGAGCCGATGGCAACAAGACCGGGAGAGGTGCGACTTCCATGCACTCTCCACTACGAAGGCCAAAATCGCCGACTCGCTGGGTCCACCCCGACAGCGGCTCCACCGCGTCGTCGGACCCACGAGCTCGTCGCGACCAGCGCCAAGTTCTCCATGAACGACAACAAGAAGACGCTCGAACCCGCATCGAGCACCGAAGAGAAGTGCGACGTCAATCCGACAAGCGCGCTGGGCCCTCTGTTGACATGCACGCGCCAGAGGAACCAGGCGATCTGCCGTACGCGGTAGGTTGTCCTGCGTTCACCCGTGAGCTGCGGCAAGTCCAGTGGCCCAACACAAAGAATTTCAAACCAGACGTACCAGAGAAGTACGACGGCAAGACGCATCCGTCGGAGTTTCTCAGCATCTACACCATCGCGGTGCAGGCTGCCGGGGGATGGGACGACAAGATCCTTGCCAACTACTTCCCACTGGTACTCAAGCCCAACGTCAGGTCCTGGCTCATGCACTTGCCGGACAATTCCATCTCCTCTTGGGCAGATTTGTGCCATCAGTTTGTCGGCGCCTTTACAGGCGGCCACAAGCCACATGGCCAAGAGAGCGATCTTTATCTGCTCGCCCAGAAGGAAGGAGAGCCACTGCGCAAGTACATTCAGAGATTCAGCCGTGTACAGCACAACATCCCAGACGTCCACCCCGCCGCGATCATCAGCGTGTTCCATCAGAACGTGCGAAACCGAAGGATGAGGGAGGAGATGGCGATGTGTAAGATCAGAGACGTCAGCGAGCTTTACGCCCTGGCCGACAAGTGTGCACGCACTGAAGAGGGGAGGGGGCTCCCCGGAGAGAGTACAGGAGCGGGAGGATCCGACAGTGAGGATGCCGCCCCGACAAGGAAAGGCCGGCGGCGGAACAACAGAAGGAAAAAGGGCAAGGAAGTGCTAGCTGTCGAGCAGACCTGCAACGGAGGTGGCGCCAAGGAAACTAAGGATGGTGGCTCCGGCAAGGAGGCCCATCCTGTGGCGGCCGCCGACAAGCAGGACAGCTCCGGCAAGCAGTATTGTAAGATTCACCGCACCAAGGGCCATGATCTTCAGAACTGTAAGAAAGTCGAGCAGCTTGTTGAGCAACAGAAAGCTGAGTACGAGCGGCGCGACAAGGAGAAGGCCCAGGAAGGAACTGGTGGATCCGGCAAGAAACGTCCCGGCCAGGGAGGACGCCGCGGCAAGGCCAAGCAGCGGCAAGGAGATAGGCCTCCCTGTGGCCGCGACAAGGATGAAGACGACGACGATGATGAAGACGTGGATGATGATGAGGCCGATGAGCAGGAATTTCAGAAAGCTACAGAGGTCCTGTGCGTTGACGGTGGTGCTTCTCTGCATACTTCGCACTGCCAACTCAAGCAGTGGATGCGGGAGGTTAATGCAGCGGAACCATCCATAGAGTCACGCAAGCCTTTGAAATGGTCCAGCACGCCTATCATCTTCGACATTGAGGATCATCCTGATCGCGTAACTGCGGTCGGGTGCTTGCCGATGTTGGTTTCACCAACTATCCGCAACCTCAAGGTCACGAAGATGCTAGTTGACGGCGGGGCCGGCTTGAATCTGATCTCCTCCGCGGTCCTTCAGAAACTCCAGATCCCTGACAGCGAGCTCGAAGAGACCGGCACATTCCAAGGAATCAACCCGGGAAGGAGCAAGCCGAAGGGGAAGATCACGCTGTCAGTCACATTTGGCAGCGAGCTGAATTTCAGAACTGAGAGGGTCACATTTGACGTTGCCGATTTTCCATTGCCTTACAATGGGATCCTTGGCCGTCCAGCGCTCGCCAAGTTTATGGCAGCCTCTCACTATGCATACAACATGCTCAAGATGCCAGGCCCGATAAGTGTCATCTCTGTCCCCGGCGACAAGAAGGATGCCCTTATCTGCGCTGACAAGATCTACCGAGAAGCAGCAGCCGCAGCTGATCACAACACACTTGCCGCTGAAGCTCCCAGAGGGAAGAAGAAGACCAAGTCCGGCAAGAGCTCTGATGCCCACTCCGGTAAGCGCACCTCTTCGGAGTGTTGCGCTACCGTCGAGGACGCACCATCGAGCTCCACCGGCAAGTGTAAGAAGGCAATGGCAGCTCCACCTGAGACCAAGAAGGTGTCCGCCAAGGAGGATGGGACTGGTGGTACCTTCACCATCAGCGCCACTCTTGACCCCAAATAGGAAAGCGCGCTCATTGCTTTCCTGCGGGCGAATGTCGACGTGTTTGCATGGCAACCGTCTGATATCCCCAGTGTTCCCAGGAAAGTAATTGAGCACCACCTAGTCATTTGTCCTCATGCTCATCCCGTCAAGAAGAAAGTCAGGAAGAAAGCAGTGGAGCGCCAAGAGTTCATTGCAGAAGAGATCAGGAAATTGGAAGCAGCAGGCCTTGTCAGAGAAGTGCTCCATCCCACGTGGTTGGCCAATCCTGTAATCGTGCGCAAGGCGAACGGGAAATGGAGGCTTTGTATAGACTTCACTGATGTCAATAAAGCTTGTCCCAAAGATCCATTTCCCTTGCCGCGCATTGACCAGATTGTTGACTCCACAGCGGGATGTGATTTTCTTTCATTTCTTGATGCATATTCAGGATACCATCAAATCTTCATGGCAGAAGAGGATGAGGAAAAAACCGCATTTATCACCCCTTGTGGCACATACTGTTTTGTACGGATGCCCTTTGGGTTGAAGAATGCTGGCTCAACATTTGCAAGGGTAGTCCATGTCGCTTTTGAGCCACAGATACACAGAAATGTGGAAGCCTACATGGATGATATAGTGGTCAAGAGTAAGGACAAGGCTACCCTGATCCAAGATTTAGAAGAAACTTTTGCAAATCTGCGCAAGATCAACCTCAAGCTCAACCCCGAGAGGTGCGTGTTTGGAGTCCCTTCCGGCAAGCTTCTCGGGTTCTTTGTGTCTCAGCGGGGAATTGAAGCCAACCCCGACAAGATCAAGGCCATCGAGCAGATTGAAGCACCGAAGCGCGTCAAGGATGTGCGAAGGCTTGCCGGTTGCGTGGCTGCTCTCAGCAGGTTTATCTCTAAGTCTGCTGAGGGCGCCCTGCCGTTTTTCAAAATATTGAAAAAGGCAGGTCCAATGAAATGGACTCCGGAAGCGGAGGATGCGCTGCAGGACTTGAAGAGGTACCTGTCCTCCACTCCAATACTTGTCGCACCTAAGCCACAAGAGAAGTTGCTGCTGTACCTAGCGGCAACCAATCAAGTGGTTAGTGCTGCGTTAGTGGCGGAGAGGGAGGCAGATGATGAGCCAGCAACCACGGCAGTTCCATCCAGCGACAAGCAGGGGGCTTCGCCGACAAGCTCTGGTCCGGCAAGCTCTTGTCCCGACAAAGATGGATCTGCGCAGACACACAACGAGATGCAGAAGAAAATGGTGCAGCACCCAGTTTACTTTGTCAGTTCCCTTCCGCAGGGAGCCAGATCAAGGTACTCTGGAGTGCAGAAGTTGCTTTTCGGCCTCCTCATGGCCTCAAGAAAGCTGCGCCATTACTTCCAAGCACATGAGATCACAGTCGTCACTCGCTTTCCGCTAAAAAGGATACTGCAAAATCCAGAAGCAACTGGCAGGATTGTCGAGTGGGCGCTGGAACTTTCAAGCTTTGGCCTCAAGTTTGAGAGCACTTAAACTATCCAAAGCAGAGCATTAGCAGAGTTCATAGCAGAGTGGACGCCAACCCCAGACGAAGAAATTCCAGAGACGAGCATCCCCGTCAAAGAGACAAGCAAGGAGTGGCTGATGTACTTTGACGGTGCCTTCTCGCTGCAAGGCGCCGGTGCAGGCGTGCTGCTTGTCGCACCCACCGGAGAGCACCTCAAGTACGTAGTCCAGATGCACTTTCCCAAAGAGCAAGCAACCAACAATACTGCAGAGTATGAAGGATTGCTTGCCGGTCTCAGAATCGCAGCAGACCTTGGGATCAAGAAGCTCATTGTCAGGGGTGACTCACAGCTTGTCGTCCGCCAAGTGAACAAGAATTACCAGAGTCCGTTGATGGAAGCATATGTTGATGATGTGAGGAAGCTAGAAGAGCACTTTGACGGCCTACAAATGGAGCATATCCCAAGAGCTCAGAATGACATTGCTGATGGCCTGTCAAAGTGCGCCGCACTAAAAGTACCTGTGGAACCAGGGATCTTTGTGCTCAAGTTGACTCAACCATCCATAACACCATCAACTGAACAAAGCAAGAAGAGGAAGTTGGCTTCCGGTGACTACTTTCCGGTAGAGCTCCCCGAAGCCGCCGCCAAGAAAGTCCCCAAGATCAACGCCAAAAGTGCTGAGGGGCAGTCTGCTCCGGCAAACGTTATGGTTTGTTCCGTCGAAGCAGACGCTCCCGACAAGTTTTGCTCCGGAAAGCTTGCCGGGGAACATCAAGCTCCGGCAGGGCCGCAAGTCCTTGCCGTAGAAGCGGATGTTCCCGCAGCAACAGATACGCCTTTAGTCCTTGTTGTCGAGCCACAAGCTCCAGCATGGGCGCAGCAGATTGTCCATTTCCATCAGACAGGAGAGCTTCCCGAAGAGCAAGAAGAAGCGGAAAGAGTAGCCTGGCAGTCAAGTATGTACCAGTTTGTCGATAGCATACTGTACAGAAGAAGACTCAACGGTGTGAAATTGAAGTGTATTCGCCGGGAAGAGGGACAAAAGCTGTTGGCAGAGATACATGGGGGCATATGTGGCCACCACATAGGCGCAAGGGCACTTGCCCGCAAGGCTTTCCGGCAAGGCTTCTTTTGGCCGACAGCCCTCCAGGATGCAACTGCACAAGTAACCAAGTGTGAAGCGTGCCAGTTCCATTCCAAGCAGATACACCAGCCAGCTCAAGCTCTCCAGACGATCCCTTTATCCTGGCCATTTTCGGTCTGGGGGCTCGATATCCTCGGCCCCTTCCCCCGAGCTGTCGGGGGCTTTGAGTACTTGTACGTCGCAATCGACAAGTTCACAAAGTGGCCGGAAGTGTAGCCAGTGAGGAAGGTGATAGCACAGTCAGCAGTCAAGTTCTTTAGGTCGATTGTTTGCCGTTTCAGGATCCCTAACAGGATCATCACCGACAACGGCACGCAATTCACGAGCCGCACCTTCATGCAGTACGTCCAAGACCTTGGCGCCAAGGTCTGCTTCGCTTCTGTTGCTCATCCGAGAAGCAACGGTCAAGCAGAGAGGGCAAATGCTGAAGTGCTGCGCGGGCTCAAGACCAGAACTTTCGACAGTCTGCACAAGTGCGGAAAGAACTGGATCGAGGAGCTGCTGGTGGTTCTTTGGTCAATCAGAACGACACCAAATCGAGCCACTGGCCAGACACCTTTCGCTCTAGTGTATGGAGCAGAGGCAGTTCTCCCCACGGAACTCATATACGGGTCACCTCGAGTGCTCGCTTATGATGAGCTTGAGCAAGAGCAGCTGCGGCAAGACGACGCGCTGCCCTTGAGGAAGATCATCTTCAGGCTGCTGTACGAGCTGCTCGATACCAGCAAGCTTTGCGCCGCTATCATAGCCGCAAAGTTAAAGCCCGAAGCTTCGAGGAAGGCGACCTTGTTCTTCGGCACGTTCAATCCGCCAAGAATTCCAACAAGTTGACGCCGAAGTGGGAAGGCCCTTATCGGGTAAGACGAGTCACGAGGCCTGGCGCTGTCCGCCTTGACACCGAAGATGGCGTTCCGGTGAGCAACTCCTGGAACATAGAACATCTTCGTAAGTTTTACCCGTAGGGCGCGGTTGCCGGAAGCTTTTCCGGCAACCACCTTTTGTACAAGTCTTGCCGCTGTTGCATGTAATCCTTTGTACAAAGCCGGGCTCAGACCCCGTGCACCAGTAAAGTTCATGTGCCCCGCACATCTTGTCAGCTTTTTTTATGCTATAGTCCTTTTTCGCATATGTTATCTGACACTTTGTGCAGCACCAGACCCCGGTAAGCAATAACGAGCCCAAGGCTCCATATCATTACTTTATTTCTCTGTTTCTTTCTCAAAAGAAGGAAGGTTCCCTCGCCCACAA
>NC_041382.1:106457639-106469617 GCF_002162155.2 Triticum dicoccoides | reverse complement strand
GGCCGTTCAAGAAAGTTTCTCCTTGCCGGGAAGCAGACGACAAAAAAGCTAAGTTGCTAAAGCTTGAGCAATCAGTTTTTTAAGTTTTTGAGTTATTTTCCTTGAACGACCGTGCTTTGTATGGAAAACCTGTGCGCGGAGGAACCAACTCGTAGCTAGTTGCGCCTTTACTTTGTTTCGAGTCTGCTCAACAACTTAAGTGAGCTGCTAGCGCCCTTACTTTGCTTCGAGTCCGCTCAGCAACTTAAGTGAGCCGCTAGCGCCCTTACTTTGTTTCGAGTCCGCTCAACAACTTAAGTGAGCTGCAACTAGTTGCGACAAGGTTGCTTGTCGGTAGCGACCCCGCCAGCAGGTTGCTGAAGTTTTGCACTCGGCGCTCGCGGCAAGGGTGCCTGCGCCGGCAAGTTTCCCTAGAAAGCGTAGGGCAGAACCATACAAAGCCAAGAGTCGAGTAAAGGAAGTAACACATCAATTTTTTGCCTAAGATAGAGTTATATTACAAAAATAACTTGTCGCGCCTCTAATAAAGTGTTCCCATGACTTGACTGGCAGCGACAAGAAAAGAAGAAAACGGACGGCCTAATCTACGCGACCGTCGTCAACCCTTTTGACCTCATTCACCCTGTCCACAATGGGTGCGACGAGGGCCTTAAGTGCGTCAAGATCAGCGTCCGCCGGCAGCCTCTTGAGGACGTTGGTGAGGTTGAGGCCCGGATTGCGGAAGGCCACCTTCACCAGCACCTTC
Source organism: Triticum dicoccoides (assembly GCF_002162155.2). Taxonomy (NCBI): domain Eukaryota; kingdom Viridiplantae; phylum Streptophyta; class Magnoliopsida; order Poales; family Poaceae; genus Triticum; species Triticum dicoccoides. The sequence continues at coordinate 106,468,872 of NC_041382.1, read as the reverse complement.
TCCAGAACTCCGGCACAAATCGAGCGTGACTCGTCGGCCAGCTGCTTTGGGATCTGTTCCCGGAGCTGCTGGAGAGCCGTCGCCATGCCCTTGAAGAACAGAGTGAGCTTGGCGCTGGGTTGGAGATTCTCGTCGGAGGAATACCCGAAGCCTTCCACCCCCAACTGCACCAGCTCCTCTTCAATGACTACAACAACGTTCACGAGGCCCTCCGTCCAGAGCGCCACGGTATCTCTGAGGAGATTCTGGGTTTCGGCAGCCCTCGCCAGCAGCGCATCGTTGGCCTTGATGTCTTTCTTCAAGTGTGCCTCCCGTTTCCTGGCGCTGTCCAACGTCTACGTCAAGGTTGCCAGCTTCAACGTCAGATCTGCGTTGGAATCCTTGGCGGCGCTCAGTTCCTTGCCCCTATCGGCGAGTCGGCCCTGCAGCTCATCGTGGGCAAGGGCGTCCTGCTCGCGCTCTAGCTTGAGCGCGGCAAGCTCTTCGCCACCAACCTTCAGATCAGCTTCTAGCTGCGCCACCTTTGCCTCCAATTCTTTCTTGGCGGCCTTGGCAGCCGCAGCCGCATCCTTTGCCTCTTGGAGCGTCCCGCCAAGCGCCCGTTCGCGCGTGGCAAGCTCCTCTTCGTGGCTGTCGAGGTTCACTTTTCGCTGAGTCAGCTCGCCTTCTTGCGCGTACAGCTTCTCGCCGGTGAGCCGCTGCTGCTCTTCAGCCTCAGCCTTCTCAAGGAGGAAGGCCTTCCGCTCCTCAGCAAGCTGCTGCCGCTCCTCCGCCAAGGCCCGGAGAGTTTCTTGGCGAAGACCCCGGAGCTCCTCCGCACGCTTCTCTATGTCCACGCTCGCCCTCGCGACAAGCGCTTCCCGGGACTCCAACTTGACTTGGCGGGCGCGGTAGAGCGCCAGCAGCCTCCGTAGCAGCCGCTCCTCCTCAGGCTCGCCGCTGCTGCTTCCCGGCGCGTCGACGATTGACAACCCGGCGGAGGCAAGCACCTCCCCATCCAGAGCTTCTCCTTCCACCGGCGCCCTGGAGCTCGACGCCCAGGGGAGCTTGATGAAGATGCCCTCGCCATCCTTCAGATAGGCGCGGGGCTGGGGCTCCTCGGAGCCTGATGCTGCGGCAGCGGCGGAGGGATCGGCGGTTGGTGCAGCGCCTGACGCTCCTGCGGCCTCAGGGCCGTCAGTGCGATCGCCAGATCCCCCGCCAGCTTCCTCGGCGGCAGCCTTGGCGGCCTCTTCGCCGGCGGGCACGTCAGCGCCGGCTCCTTCTTCGGTGGCCGCGACATCATCAGTATTGCTGCGCGCGTCCTCCTCGCCGCCCGCCTCGGTCTCCATCGGATCCGCGGAGGGTGGGTCTGACGACAGGAGAAGAAGGAGAAATCAAACAAGTATCCGAGAAGAAAAATCAGCAGAAGACTACAAGGAAAGTTTCGGGCAAGAAGGACTACCTGTGCTGGGATCTGCTGTCATGACCTCCACCACCGAGGGATCGTTGGTGCTGTCCCCTGCCAGAGACTCCCCCCTTGACGGAGACTCCTCCCTTGCCGGAGATCGCTTCCTTGCCGGGGAACGCTCCCTTGCCGGGGAGTCCACCCTTGGCGGCGTAGTCGAAGCAGACGACGAGTCGGAGGAGATCACCATGCCCTCCTGATGAAGCTGTTCTGCTCCTCCACAAACAAACCAGTGATCAGATGTCAACAAAGGAAAAGAGCAACCACGCGCACCCAGAAGCAGAAAGTAAACCATATGCTTACGCTGGGGGCTGCTCTGCGAAGTGATGGCTGGATCCGGCAAGGTGGTCTCGGGCGCGCCTCCTGTCGTTGCAGTGGGCTCGTCCTCGATGACCACCACCTGAGCCTTGGCCCTCTTCGCCGCCCTCTGGGCCAGAGTCCTGAAAAAGAAGAGCCCAGGGTGGATCAGATCCGATGCAAGACAAGATCAGCAAGTTGAAGAACTACAAGAACAAGCAAGGGAATCTTACTCTTCTTCTTCTTCCTCCTCGTCGGAGCTGAGCGCGGAGAGGTCGAAGTTCGGCCCACTTCTAGCGCGACGAGGTGGAGGGGTGGGATCCCTTGACCGCTTGGCGGGGGCTGCGGCGCCAGCCCGAGACGGACCCGCTTCAGTTGTCGCTGCGGCGGGAGGCGCTCCCGCGGCAACCATACTTGCCACGGTAGAGTGCGTCGCGCGACGCTGCGGCTGTTGGCCCACTTGCCGCCCTGCTACGTCGCCGACCCTGTGGAGGCGCCTTCTTGGCTGCGCTGGGGGCTGCGCTGCAGGCCCTGCTCGCGGCAAGCTCCTCGGAGATGGCGGGCCGCTCGCACCCTCGGCGGGCTCGTTCGACTCGGCGTCGGGCGCGGCGAGCTCTTCTTCCTCTTCGGGCTGCTCCCGTTCGGCAAGACTCATCGCCAACGCCGCGTCCGCTTCCTCCACGGTGAACCCGAATTCACCCGCTGCTGCGGCTGCCGCCGCCTCTTCCGCCCTGGTGGCAATGCGCTCCATCTCTTGATCAGTGGTGTCGCGGGTGAGGAGCTTCTTCTCGTCAGCATTGACCGCCACCTCCACTAGGCTGTCGAAGAACTGCTGCACGACGTCGCCGGCGGGCTCTTGCCAAGTTGGAGCGATCACGTGCGAGTCACACAACGGCATCATTGCGCAGATGCGGTCGCGCGAGGAGTTGTTACACAGAGGCACGACGCCTGCCGGCAACCTGAACCACTCGGGATGCTGCGGGTCGTGCTTGAATATTTCCTTAAGTATCCCGTCCAATTCTATGACGGTGAAATTGAAGTTGAGGCCTGGGCGCAACCTCATGATGTCTGCCGGGCCTCCAAATTCCCAGGCGGGTCTCCCCTTCGCCTGCAGAGGGGCGATGCGGCGGCGGAGGAAATCTGCGCCGACAGCTCCTACAGTCAACCCGGCAAGCCTGAGGCGCAAGATCTGGGTGGTGGCGATCTTCAACTTGTCATCGTCCGCGGACAGAGCGCTCCAATCATTGCCTCACACTGCTGGGGCTTGGCGCAGGGCGGTGAACGGCTGCGGGTTCTCCTCTACAACCCAACACCAGTTTGCTCTCCACTCATCCCACTTGCTGCGAAGCTCTCCCTCCAGATAGGTCTCTTTCTTGCCGGCTCGCGAGATCCAGGCGATCCCCCCGGCAAGGGTTTCCCCTCTCTCGACACGGGGCATGAAGAAATGGCGGAAGAGAGCTACGTTGGGGTGGACTCCGACAAAGTTTTCGCATAGATGGGCGAAAACTGCCATGGTCAAGACGGCGTTGGGGGTAAAATCAAGGAGGTGGAGCCCGTAGGTGTTCATGATATCACAGAAGAAATCAGAGAATGGCGGACAGAGCCCGCAGTAGAAGAACACGGCGAAGAAAGGGTACCCGCCAACTGGAGCTTCTTGCGAGGTGATGGCGGAGAGTACCTTTGTGCGCGGATGCGCCCGTGTCTCCGTCGACCAGAAGAGATAGTACCACTCCCTCAGATCCTTTGCCGAGACCTCGGGGAGGAAGGTGGCCCGCTCTTTCCGCAGCGCCTCAAGCCGCTGCGCTTCGGTCGACTTCACAGCTTTCGCGACCTTCCCCTTGCCGGGCTTCGAAGCCATGGCGGAGGCGGTGGGGGAGATCGACGGCGCTGGTAGTGGCGGCGGCGACGGGAGCGGAGCGCTGCTCTCTTTCGACTTTGGAAGCGGAGGAGGGCGGCGGAGGTTTCTGAGATTGCAGCAGCAAATGGCGAAGATAGGGGAAATACCCCTGTTTCCCCTGCTTATAAGGAGGAGGGGGCGGACGTTGCGCTCTCTCCGAATAAAGAGCCACCCACGATCTCCCCCATGACGCCGTGATTGACGCGTGCCGTTGCGGGGGGTGCGGTGGATACGGAGAGAGATTTGGTGTGGACCCAGGCCGCGCGTGCCCTGTTTTGGGCCTGGCCCAACAACGCTCGGCACCGTGTATGGCCCAGGCCCGGGGGCTCCTGTCGGTGTACTAAAGTAGGGGTACCTTAGTATCCCGAACTTGTGCACGGGCAGTTGCAGCACCCCACGGCAAAGGCTTGCCGGGCGACCGCCAAAGACCCTCCAAGGTTCCCTTGGAGCCATTCAAGAACAAAGCATTCAAGACAAAGAGACAAGGCCCCGGCAAGAGGATCTTGCCGGGAAGAGACAAGGCCCCGGCAAGAGGAGCTTGCCGGGAAGGCCAACCACGGCACTTCAAGAAACTTGCCGCGATGCACCGCACGTCCCGGCAAGGTCCGGTGAGCAACAAGCTTCCGGACGCGACAAGACGACGACCCCGGCAAGGTACTTGCCGGGGGTCAGCTGCCACCCTATACCCGCGCTCCAGTGCACCCGCCCGCGTGTCGCCATGAGGCTTTCTCAGGGGCGCGTGGCGGGAATCTATGCAGCCAGGGGTACGCGGTGGCAAGCGGAGATGAAGAGAAGACCATCGTGGCAAATGGTGGCGCTCCTAACGGTCACTTTTTGCACTGTTTAGGCAACTCAGACGGGCATTCAATGACCTTGTCCCCTGCCGTCAGAGTTAGGTAGGGTGCACTATGTCCACAGTGGCGGTAGCTGCACCTACCGCATCCTTTTCCATTTTTACCCTTCTAGTCTACGTTGCCACCTGTCGGTGACCCCTTGAAAGTATAAAAGGAGGCCCAAGCGCAACATAGAGGGGGTTCGGCTCATTCGAAACACCAGAAACACTCCCACGCTCAGTCTGATAGCGTCCCTCACTCCTGAGCAAGAATTCAATACACACAAACAAGCAGCAGTAGCGTTTTACGCATCCGTGCGGCCTGAAGCTGGGTAAAACTGCTCGCGTGTACTGCCTTGATCCGCTCTTTGCTCGACCTCCGCCCTCACCGAATCGAAAGGGGCCCGGTCCCCATAGGTGTTCGTGGATCAGTTTCCCCGATACCCCGGAAGGCATCCCCTCTTTCGTCTACTTCTATCGGTAACTTTACATGGAGCTATATTTTTATTCACCACATGATATGTGTTTTGCTTGGAGCGTCTTTTATGATTTGAGTCCTTGCTTGTTAGTCTACCACAATCATACTTGCTGTAAAAACCTTTTGAGAGAGCCATACATAATTTTGATTTTGATAGATAACTCTATGTGCTTCACTTATATCTTTTGAGCTCTATAGTTTTACTCTAGTGCTTCACTTATATCTTTTGAGTTATATAATTTTGCTCTAGTGCTTCACTTATATATTTTAGAGCACGATGGTGGATTTGTTTTATATAAACTATTGATCTCTCATGCTTCAATTAGATTATTTTGAGAGTCTTAATAGCATGGTAAATTGCTTAATAATAATATGCTTGGTATTCTAGATTTGTAAAACTTTCTTTTGAGTGCGTTGAATACTAAGACAAAATTGATGCTTGATAATTGTTTTGAGATATGAGGATGGTGATATTAGAGTCATGCTAGTTGAGTAGTTGTGAATTTTGAGAAATGCTTTTGGTAAAGTTTTTGATTCCCGTAGCATGCACGTATGGTGAACCGTTATGTGATGAAGTCGGAGCATGATTTATTTATTGATTGTCTTCCTTATGAGTGGTGGTCGGGGACGAGCGATGGTATTTTCCTACCAATCTATCCCCCTAGGAGCATGCACGTAATACTTTGCTTTGATAACTTCTAGATTTTTGCAATAAGTATATGAGTTCTTTATGACTAATGTTGAGTCCATGGATTATACGCACTTTCCTTCCTTCCACTATTGCTAGCCTCTCTAATACCGTGCACTTTTCGCCGGTATCATACACCCACCAAATACCTTCCTCAAAACAGCTCCCATACCTACCTATCATTGCATTTCCATAGCCATTCCGAGATATATTGCCATGCAACTTTCCACCGTTCTGTTCATTATGACACGCTCCATCATTGTCATATTGCTAGCATGATCATGTAGTTGACATCATATTTGTGGCAAAGCCACCGTTCATAATTCTTTCATACATGTCACTCTTGATTCATTGCATATCCCGGTACACCGCTGGAGGAATTCATATAGAGTCATATTTTGTTCTAAGTATTGAGTTGTAATTGTTGAGTTGTAAGAAAAATAAAAAGTGTTATGATCATCATTTTTAGAGCATTGTCCCAAGTGGGGAAAGGATGATGGAGACTATGATTCCCCCACAAGTCGGGATGAGACTACAGACGAAAAAAAGAGGCCATAAAAAAAGAGAAGGTCCAAACAAAAAAATGAGAGAAAAAGAGAGAAGGGACAATGTTACTATCCTTTTACCACACTTGTGCTTCAAAGTTGCACAATGATCTTCATGATAGAGAGTCTCTCATTATGTCACTTTCATATACCAGTGGCAATTTTTCATTATAGAACTTGGCTTGTATATTCCAATTATGGGCTTCCTCAAAATGCCCTAGGTCTTCGTGAGCAAGCAGTTGGATGCACACCCACTTAGTTTCTTTTGTTGAACTTTCATATACTTATAGCTCTAGTGCATCCATTGCATGGCAATCCCTACTCACTCACATTGATATATATTGATGGGCATCTCCATAGCTCATTGATACGCCTAGTTGATGTGAGACTATCTTCCTCTTTTTGTCTTCTCCGCAACCACCATTCTATTCCACATATAGTGCTATATCCATGGCTCACGCTCATGTATTGCGTGAAGATCGAAAAAGTTTTGAAAATGTCAAAAGTATGAAACAATTTCTTGGCTTGTCATCGGGGTTGTGCATGATTTAAATACTTTGTGTGCTGAAGATAGAGCATAGCCAGACTATATGATTTTGTAGGGATAGCTTTCTTTGGCCATGTTATTTTGAGAAGACATAATTGCTTTGTTAGTATGCTTGAAGTATTATTATTTTTATGTCAATATGAACTTTTGTCTTGAATCTTTTGAATCTGAATATTCATACCACAATTAAGAAGAATTACATTGAAATTACGCCAAGTAGCACTCCGCATCAAAAATTCAGTTTTTATCATTTACCTACTGGAGGACGAGCCGGAATTAAGCTTGGGGATGCTTGATACGTCTCCAATGTATCTATAATTTTTGATTGCTCCATGCTATATTACCTATTGTTTTGGACTATATTGGGCTTTATTTTCCACTTTTATATTATTTTTGGGACTAACCTATTAATTGGAGGCCCAGCCCAGAATTGCTGTTTTTTTGCCTATTTCAGTGTTTTGGAGAAACAGAATATCAAACGGAGTCCAAACGGAATGAAACATTTGGGAACACGATTTTCTCATCAGATAAGACCCAAGAGACTTGGACCCTCCGTCAAGAAAGCCACGAGGCGGTCACGAGGGTGGAGGGCGCGCCCCTGCCCCGTGGGCCCCTTGAAGCTCCACCGACGTACTCCTTCCTCCTATATTATCCACGTACCCCCAAACGATCAGATACGGAGCCAAAAACCTAATTCCACCACCGCAACTTTTTGTATCCACGAGATCCCATCTTGGGGCCTGTTCCGGAGCTCCGCTAGAGGGGGCATCGATCACGGAGGGCTTCTACATCATCATCCAAGCCTCTCCAATGAAGTGTGAGTAGTTTACTTTAGACCTACGGGTCCATAGTTAGTAGCTAGATGGCTTCTTCTCTCTTTTTGGATCTCAATACAATGTTCTCCCCCTCTCTTGTGGAGATCTATTCGATGTAATCTTCTTTTTGCGGTGTGTTTGCCGAGACCGATGAATTGTGGGTTTATGATCCAGTCTATCTATGAATAATATTTGAATCTTCTCTGAATTCTTTTATGTATGATTGGTTATCTTTGCAAGTCTCTTTGAATTATCAGTTTGGTTTGGCCTAGTAGATTGGTTGTTCTTGCCATGGGAGAAGTGCTTAGCTTTGGGTTCGATCTTGCTGTGTCCTTTCCCAGTGACAGAAGGGGCAGCAAGGCACGTATTGTATCATTGCCATCGAGGATAATAAGATGGGGTTTTTATCATATTGCATGAAACTATCCCTCTACATCATGTCATCTTGCTTAAGGCATTACTCTGTTTTTAACTTAATACTCTAGATGCATGCTGGGTAGCGGTCGATAAGTGGAGTAATAGTTGTAGATGCAGGCAGGATTCAGTCTACTTGTCTCGGACGTGATGCCTATATACATGATCATACCTAGATATTCTCATAACTATGCTCAATTCCGTCAATTGCTCAACAGTAATTTGTTCACCCACCGTAGAATAATTATGCTCTTGAGAGAAGCCACTAGTGAAACCTATGGCCCCCGGGTCTCTTTCTCATCATATCAATCTCCATCACTTTATTATTGCTTTGCTTTTACTTTGCCTTTTACTTTTCACTTTGCATCTCTATACCAAAAATACCAAAAAATATTATTTATCATCTTTATCAGATCTATCTTTCGTAAAGTGACCGTGAATGGATTGACAACCCCTAAGCGTGTTGGTTGCGTTGAGCTATTGTTTTTGTGTAGGTACGTGGGACTCACGCGTAGCCTCCTACTAGATTGATACCTTGGTTCTCAAAAACTGAGGGAAATACTTACGCTACTTTGCTGCATCATCCTCTCCTCTTCGGGGAAATCCAACGCAGTGCTCAAGAGGTAGCAGTGACCATGAGGTTTAACGTCTAGATTCGAATACGATCATGAGTCGGACCAAAAGGGTTAAGCTAGATTCGAATACGATCAGCCCCCTAGTGGTCGTTTGAATAATTAGAATAATAAAGATATATGATTATTGAAAATGCAAAGGACAGAGGTCCTGCTTTATTACTTATCATAGTATATACAACGTCACAGTATGTACGTTATGAGATTTGGTGGCTCAAGTATAGTACGATCGAAGATGAGAAATCTTCCACGACCGGCGGGTCTCCTCCTCTGACTTACGTGAATCTTTGTGCTCTCGAATGTCGATAAGGTAATATGACCCATTGTTCATGTTTTTGCTAACCACAAAAGGTCCTTCCCAAGGTGGGGATAGTTTGTGTGCATCAGACTAATCCTGGATGAGCCGGAGCACCATATCACCTTCTTGAAAGGTTCTGGACTTAACCCGGCGGCTGTGATAACGATGCAGGTCCAGTTGGTAAATTGCTAATCGGGCCGCTGCTAAGTCCCGCTCCTCATCTAATAAGTCAAGCGCATCCTGTCGCGCCTGTTCGTTATCAGCTTCAACATAAGCCGCCATACGGGGTGAGTCATGACGGATGTCGCTGGGCAGAACTGCCTCTACTCCGTAAACCATGAAGAAGGGCGTATAACCCGGAGACCTGTTAGGGGTAGTATTGATACTCCATATCACAGAGGGTAATTCTTCCACCCAACAACCCGGCGTACGTTGTAAAGGGATCATAAGCCGGGGTTTTAGACCTTTCAGGATTTCCTGATTGGCTCTTTCAGCTTGACCATTGGATTGGGGGTGAGCTATTGATGAAACATCAAGCCGGATATGCTCCCGTTGACAGAATTCTTCCATGTTTCCTTGGGACAAGTTAGTGCCATTGTCAGTGATAATGCTATGTGGAAAGCCAAAATGAAAGATCACCTTCTTCATGAATTGAACCGCCGTGGCTGCATCATGCTTACTGACCGGCTCTGCCTCAACCCATTTTGTGAACTTGTCCACTGCCACCAAAAGGTGCGTCTTCTTATCTTTAGACCTTTTGAAAGGTCCAACCATGTCAAGCCCCCAGACTGCAAACGGCCAAGTGATTGGAATCATCCACAATTCTTGAGCTGGCACGTGCGCTCGTCGTGCAAATTTTTGACACCCATCGCACCTACTGACCAAATCCTCTGCATCAGCGTGAGCCGTTAGCCAGTAAAAACCATGACGAAAAGATTTGGCCACAAGAGACTTTGAACCGGCATGATGGCCACAATCTCCTTCATGGATCTCATGAAGAATTTCTTGACCTTCTTCAGGAGAGACACAACATTGAAACGCTCCAGTGACACTGCGATGATACAACTCATCATTGGAAATTGTCATTGACTTAGACCGCCGGGTTATCTGTCTAGCCAAGGTCTCATCCTCTGGCAACTCGCCCCGGGTCATATAAGCCAAATACGGTACTGTCCAATCTGGAATGACATGAAGAGCCGCCACCAACTGTGCCTCCGGGTCTGGAATGGCCAAATCTTCCTCTGTAGGCAACTTGACAGAAGGGTTATGCAGAACATCTAGAAAAGTATTAGGTGGCACTGGCTTACGCTGAGATCCCAACCAGCTTAAAGCATCGGCCGCTTCGTTTTTTCTGCGGTCAATGTGCTCCACTTGATAACCCCTGAAGTGTCCAGCAATAGCGTCAACCTTACAGCGATAAGCGGCCATGAGAGGGTCCTTGGAGTCCCACTTGCCTGATACCTGCTGAGCCACCAAATCTGAGTCGCCCAGGCACCGTACCCGGCTTAAACTCATCTTTTTAGCCATTCGAAGGCCATATAGTAAGGCCTCATACTCTGCTGCGTTGTTAGTACAAGGAAACATCAATCACAACACATAACAAAACTTGTCACCTCTAGAAGTTAAAACAACTCCAGCCCCCGAGGCTTCCAACTGTCTGGATCCATCAAAATGAATTGTCCAATATGTGTTTTCTGGCTTCTCTTCAGGTATCTGCAACTCCGTCCAATCGTTAACGAAGTCTACCAGTGCTTGAGACCGTACGTGGCACATACTTTAAATTATGAGGCCCAAGGTCAATGGCCCACTTAGCGACTCGTCCTGTAGCTTCTCTATTTTGAATAATATCTCCCAAAGGAGCGGAGCTAACCATAGTGATAGGATGACCCTGAAAGTAATGCTTAGGCTTCCGGCTTGCCATGAACACCCCATAAACAAGCTTCTGCCAATGTGGATATCTTTACTTGGATTGAATGAGCACCTCACTTACGTAGTAAAACGGCCATTGAACCGGATGTTCCTTGCCAGCTGCTACCTCTTGAGCACGTTGGTTTTCCCTTGAAGAGGAAAGGGTGATGCAGCAGAGTAGCCTAAGTATTTCCTTCAGTTTTTGAGAACCAAGGTATCAATCCAGTAGGAGGCTACGCGCGAGTCCCTCGCACCTGCACAAAACAAATAAATCCTTGCAACCAAAGCGATAAGGGGTTGTCAATCCCTTCACGGTCACTTACGAGAGTGAGATCTGATAGGTATGATAAGATAATATTTTTGGTATTTTTGTGATAAAGATGCAAAGTAAAATAAAAGCAAAGGAAATAACTAAGTATTGGAAGATTAATATGA
>NC_041382.1:106456617-106457511 GCF_002162155.2 Triticum dicoccoides | reverse complement strand
CTTCTCTCAAGAGCATAAGTATTTTACGGTGGGTGAACGATTTACTGTTGAGCAATTGACAGAATTGAGCATAGTTATGAGAATATCTAGGTATGATCATGTATATAGGCATCACGTCCGAGACAAGTAGACCGACTCCTGCCTGCATCTACTACTATTACTCCACTCATCGATCGCTATCCAGCATGCATCTCGAGTATTAAGTTCATGAAAGCAGAGTAACGCCTTAAGCAAGATGACTTGATGTAGAGGGATAAATTCATGCAATATGATAGAAGACCCATCTTGTTATCCTCGATGGCAACAATACAACACATGCCTTGCTGCCCCTACTGTCACTGGGAAAGGACACCGCAAGATTGAACCCAAAGCTAAGCACTTTTCCCATTGCAAGAAAGATCAATCTAGTAGGCCAAACCAAACTAATAATTCGAAGAGACTTGCAAAGATAACCAATCATACATAAAAGAATTCAGAGAAGATTCAAATATTGTTCATAGATAATCTTGATCATAAGCCCACAATTCATAGGTCTCAACAAACACACCGAAAAAAGAAGATTACATCGAATAGATCTCCACAAGAGAGTTAGAGAACATTGTATTGAGATCCAAAAAGAGAGAAGAAGCCATCTAGCTAATAACTATGGACCCGAAGGTCTGAGGTAAACTACTCACACTTCATCGGAGAGGCTATGGTGTTGATGTAGAAGCCCTCTGTGATGGATGCCCCCTCCGGTGGAGATCCGGAACAGGCCCCAAGATGGGATCTCGTGGATACAGAAAGTTGCGGCGGTGGAATTAGGGTTTTGGCTCCGTATCTGATCGTTTGGGGGTACGTAGGTATATATAGGAGGAAGGAGTATGTCGGTGGAGCAACAGGGGGCCCACGAGG
>NC_041382.1:106450650-106456472 GCF_002162155.2 Triticum dicoccoides | reverse complement strand
CTACCTCGTGGCCTCCTCCTTTATTTCTTGACGTAAGGTCCAAGTCTCCTGGATCATGTTCGGTGAGAAAATCACGTTCCCGAAGGTTTCATTCCGTTTGGACTCCGTTTGATATTCCTTTTCTTCGAAACCCTAAAATAGGCAAAAAAACAGCAATTCTGGGCTGGGCCTCCGGTCAATAGGTTAGTCCCAAAATAATATAAAAGTGGATAATAAAGCCCAATAATGTCCAAAACAGTAGATAATATAGGATGGAGCAATAAAAAATTATAGATACGTTGGAGACGTATTAAGCATCCCCAAGCTTAATTCCTGCTCGTCCTTGAGTAGGTAAATGATAAAAATAGAATTTTTGATGTGGAATGCTACTTGGCATAATTTTAATGTAATTCTTCTTAATTGTGGTATGAATATTCAGATACGAAATATTCAAAGATAAAAGTTCATATTGACATAAAAATAATAATACTTCAAGCATACAAACGAAGTAATTATGTCTTCTCAAAATAACATGGCCAAAGAAAGTTCGTCCCTACAAAATCATATAGTTTAATCATGCTCCCTTTTCGTCACACAAGAATGCTCTCATCATGCACAACCCCGATGACAAGCCAAGCAATTGTTTCATACTTTAGTAATCTCAAACCTATAAAATTTCACGCAATATATGAGCGGGAGCCATGGACATAGCACTATGGGTGGAATAGAATATAATGATGGGGGTTATGTGGAGAAGGCAAAAAAGGAGAAAGTCTCACATCAACAAGGCTAATCAATGGGCTATGGAGATGCCCATCGATTGATGTTAATGCAAGGAGTAGGGATTGCCATGCAACGGATGCACTAGAGCTATAAATGTATGAAAGCTCAACAAAAGAAACTAACTGGGTGTGCATCCAACTTGGTTGCTCACGAAGACCTAGGGCACTTGAGGAGGCCCATTGTTGGAATATACAAGCCAAGTTCTATAATGAAAAATTCCCACTAGTATATGAAAGTGAAAAAACAAGAGACTCTCTATCATGAAGATTATGGTGCTACTTTGAAGCACAAGTGTGGCAAAGGATAGTAGCATTGTCCCTTCTCTCTTTTTCTCTCTCTTTTTTGGGCCTTCTCTTCTTTTTTATGGCCTTTCTCTTCCTTTTTTTAATTCCTCACTTGGGACAATGCTCTAGAAAATGATGATCATCACACTTCTATTTATTTACAACTCAACGATTACAACTCGATGCTAGAACAAAAGATGACTCTATATGACCGGCGGTGTACCGGGATATGCAATGAACCAAGAGTGACATGTATGAAAGAATTATGAACGGTGGCTTTGCCACAAATACTATGTCAACTACATGATCATGCTAAGCAATATGACAATGATGAATGTGTCATGATAAATGGAATGGTGGAAAGTTTCATGGCAATATATCTCGGAATGGCTATGGAAATGCCATAATAGGTAGGTATGGTGGCTGTTTTGAGGAAGATATAAGGAGGTTTATGTGTGAAAGAGCGTATCATATCACGGGGTTTGGTTGCACCGGCGAAGTTTGCACCAACTCTCAATGTGAGAAAGGGCAATGCACGGTACCGAAGAGGCTAATAATGATGGAAGGGTGAGAGTACGTATAATCCATGGACTCAACATTAGTCATAAAGAACTCACATACTTTTTGCAAAAATCTACAAGTCATCAAAAACCAAGCACTACGCGCATGCTCCTAGGGGGATATATTTATAGGAAAAGACCATCGCTCGTCCCCGACCGCCACTCATAAGGAGGACAATCAAAGAACACCTCATGTTTCAAATTTGTTACATAAAGTTTACCATACGTGCATGCTACGGGACTTGCAAACTTCAACACAGGCATTTCTCAAATTCACAACTACTCAACTAGCACGACTTTGGTATTATTACCTCCATATCTCAGAACAATCATCAAGCATCAAACTTCTCTTAGTATTCAAAATACTCATAAGAAAGTTTTTACTAATCTTGAATACCTAGCATATTAGGATTATTTAAGAAAATTACCATGCTATTTAAGACTCTAAAAATAATCTTAGTGAAGCATGAGAGATCAATAGTTTCTATAAAACAAATCCACCACCGTGCTCTAAAAGATATAAGTGAAGTACAAGAGCAAAACTATATAACTCAAAAGATATATGTGAAGCACATAGAGTATTATAACAAATTCCAAATCATGTATGGCTCTCTCAAAAGGTGTGTACAGCAAGGATGATTGAGTTAAACTAAAAAGAAAAGACTCAAATCATACAAGATGCTCCAAGCAAAACACATATCATGTGGTGAATAAAAATATAGCTCCAAGTAAAGTTACCAATGGAAGTAGACGAAAGAGGGGATGCCTTCTGGGGCATCCCCAAGCTTTGGATTTTAGGTGTCCTTAGATTATCTCGGGGGTGCCATGGGCATCCCCAAACTTAGTCTCTTGCCACTCCCTGTTCCATAATCCATCAAATCTTTACCCAAAACTTGAAAACTTCACCACACAAAACTTAAAGTAGAAAATCTCGTGAGCTCCGTTAGCGAAAGAAAACAAAAGACCACTTCAAGGTACTGTAATGACCTCATTCTTTATTTATATTCGTGTTAAACATACTGTATTCCAACTTCTCTATGGTCTATAAACTATTTTACTAGCCATAGATTCATCAAAAGAAGCAAACAACACACGAAAAACAGAATCTGTCAAAAACAGAATAGTCTGTAGTAATCTGTAACTAGCGCAATATCTGGAACCCCAAAAATTCAAAAATAAATTCCTGGACGTGAGGAATTTATCTATTAATCATCTGCAAAATGAATTAACTAAATATAACTTTCCAAATAAAAATGGCAGCAGTTCTCGTGAGCACTAAAGTTTCTGTTTTTTACAGCAAGATATCAAGACTTTCCCCCAGTCTTCCCAACTATTCTACTTGGCACAAACACTAATTAAACACAAAAAACACAACCAAAACATAGGCTAGGTAAATTATTTATTACTAAACAGGAGCAAAAAGCAAGGAATAAAAATAAAATTGGGTTGCCTCCCAACAAGCGCTATCGTTTAACGCCCCTAGCTAGGCATAAAAAGCAAGGATAGATCTAGGTATTGCCATCTTTGGTAGGCAATCCATAAGTGGCTCTCATTATAGATTCATAAGGTAATTTAATTTTCTTTCTAGGATAGTGTTCCATGCCTTTCCTTAACATAAATTGGAATCTAATATTTCCTTCCTTCATATCAATAATTGCACCAATCTTTCTAAGGAAAGGTCTACCAAGGATAATAGGACATGAAGGATTGCAATCTATGTCAAGAACAATAAAATCTACGGGCACATAATTCCTATTTGTGACAATAAGAACATCATTGATTCTTCCCATTGGTTTCTTAATAGTGGAATCCACAAGGTGCAAGTTTAGAGAGCAATCAAAATCACGGAAACCTAACAAATCACACAAAGTCTTTGGAATCGTGGAAACACTAGCACCCAAATCACATAAAGCATAGAACTCACGATCTTTAATCTTAATTTTAATAGTTGGTTCCCACTCATCATAAAGTTTTCTAGGGATAGAAACTTCCAACTTAAGTTTTTCTTCATAAGATTGCCTCAAGGCATCAACGATATGTTTAGTAAACGCTTTATTTTGACTATAAGCATGAGGAGAATTTAGCACGGATGGCAACAAGGAAATACAATCAATCAAAGAGCAATTTTCATAATTAAATTCCTTGAAATCCAAAATAGTGGGTTTAGCAACATCTAGGGTTTTAATTTCTTCAATCCCACTTTCATCAAATTTAGCATCAAGATCTAAAAACTCCGAAGTTTTGGAACGCCTTCTAGGTAAAGGTGGATCATATTTAGTCCAATCATTATCAAGATTCATATTGCAAAACAAAGATTTAATAGGGGACACATCAATAAGTTTTAGATCTTCATCTTTATTTTCATTAAATTCTGTTTTAGCGTCCATCCTATTAACTAAGGTAGCCTGCTTATCCGAAATTTCAGCAGTCAATTTCTCAAGACGAGCAATTTGGGATCTTAAACCATCAAATTCTTTAGACATATCATCGAGCTCTTTATTCATAAAACTCATAAAACTTTTCTGTTCCTTAAGCTCATTTCTGAAGAAATTATTATGCTCAAATTGCAAAATCATAAAACTCCTGACATTGCTTTCGATCTCTTCTAACCTTTTAAGGTGAAGATCACCAAATCTAGGTAGAGCCATTGTGACAAACAAGCAATCCAACACACAAGCAAACAAAAAGCAAGCGGGCAAAAAGAGGCAAATAGAGAGAGGGAGGATAGAGAGAGTGGGCGAATGAAACGGCAAGGGTGAAGTGGGGGAGAGGAAAACGAGAGGAAAATGGCAAATAATGTAATGCAGGAGATAAGGGTTGTGATGGGTACTTGGTATGTTGACTTTTGCGTAGACTCCCCGGCAACGACGCCAGAAATCCTTCTTGCTACCTCTTGAGCACTTGCGTTCGTTTTCCCTTGAAGAGGAAATGGTGATGCAGCAGAGTAGCGTAAGTATTTCCCTCAGTTTTTGAGAACCAAGGTATCAATCCAGTAGGAGGCTACGCGCGAGTCCCTCACACCCGCACAAAACAAATAAATCCTCGCAACCAACATGATAAGGGGTTGTCAATCCCTTCATGGTCACTTATGAGAGTGAGATCTGATAGATATGATAAGATAATAGTTTTGGTATTTTTGTGATAAAGATGCAAAGTAAAATAAAAGCAAAGTAAAAAGCAAAGGAAATAACTAATTATTGGAAGATTAATATGATGAAGATAGACCCGGGGGGCCATAGGTTTCACTAGTGGCTTCTCTCAAGAGCATAAGTATTTTACGGTGGGTGAACGAATTACTGTTGAGCAATTGACAGAATTGAGCATAGTTATGAGAATATCTATGTATGATCATGTATATAGGCATCACGTCCGAGACAAGTAGACCGACTCCTGCCTGCATCTACTACTATTACTCCACTCATCAACCGCTATCTAGCATGCATATAGAGTATTAAGTTCATGAAAATAGAGTAACGCCTTAAGCAAGATGACATGATGTAGAGGGATTGAGGGAGTCCTGGATTAGGGGGTCTCCGGACAGCCGGACTGTTGGACTATGAAGATACAAGATTGAAGACTTCGTCCCGTGTCCAGATGGGACTCTACTTGGTGTGGAAGGCAAGCTAGGCGATACGGATATGTATATCTCCTCCTTTGTAACCGACCTGGTGTAACCCTAGCACCCCGCTACAAAAAAAAGACACAACCGTGACATTTTGGGTTGAACGAATTTTTTTCCTGTCATACATATGACACTTCTATGACGATAATTGTGACAAAACCCGGTATCATCATAGATGTGGTGGGCTCCTACTTCTATGACAAAAAATCATGACAGGAAATGGGCTTTTCGTCCTGGGCGGGCCGGAGACGTAGCTACATGACATTCTTTGGGCCGTCCATGACGGAAAAAACCATGGTAGAAGCGAGGGGGAGGAAAATTTCGGGGAGTTCCCGGTTACGGTGGGAGGTTGGGGGCCGAGCGATGCGTGTTTCTCTCGTACACGTACACGCGTGTGTGCGAGGCGTTGGCTCTAACTGAACCCGAGCGAGGTGTTGGGCTCTAACTGAACCAGAGCGATTGCACTGCAGGCTACGCGGTACTTTACCCGAGCGATCGATCGATGGCTATTAACTGAACCCGATCGAGCGATTCCTTGGCTACTGCTGCTAACTGAAGCCGATCGATGCTTCCTCTGGATGAACAGTGAGTGTT
>NC_041382.1:106421616-106450498 GCF_002162155.2 Triticum dicoccoides | reverse complement strand
ATGAACAGTTCCCGGTGGGGGTGGATGAACAGGACCCTGTGGTGTTGCCTCTGGATGAACAGGACCCCGATCAATCGAGCCGGTTGGGGCTGGATGAACAGGACCCCGTGGAGGGTTGGATGAACAGGACCACCCCATGGAGGGCAGGATGAACAGTAGACGATGGAGGGGTGCCCGTGGAGGGGTGGTTGAACAGGACCCCGTGGTGTGGAGGGCTTGATGAACAGTAGACGGTGGAGGGGTGGTTGAACAGTAGCCGGTGGAGTAGCGCGCGGTGGAGGCTGGATGAACAGGAGCCCGTGGAGGCTGGAGGAGGTTGACGATGGATGAACAGTAGCTCGTGGAGGCTGGAGGGGGTCGACGGTGGAGATGAACAGTATCCCATGGATTCCCGTTTTGCGGTACGCCACACCCCTCCCGATGAACAGGACCCCTGTTTTGACCGTAGCGCTCCAACACAAGTCCATTTCCTCCGTTTTGTGGTATGCCACACCCCTCCTGATCAACAGGACCCCCGTTTCGACCGTAGGAGGTCTGTTTCCTCCATTTTGCGGTACGCCACACCCCTCCCGATCAACATGACCCCCATTTCGACCGTAGGAGGTCCGTTTCCTCCGTTGGGCGGTACGCCAGGCCTCGTTTCCATCGCCTCTTCTGTCCAAGCCCTCCCGATGAACACGACCACGCATTCTGTTCCGACCCATGAACACGACGACCACGCTATTTCTCCGTTCCGACCCAGCCATGTACATGAGCCCTCGCCGTACGTATGCGCGAGTAGGCGTTCGAGACCCCGCCCGTATGTACACATACGTGGCCGTATTTTCTTTCTTGCACCCTGGCCGCTATACGTACATGTACATGCTACGTGCGCGCCTCTACTACGACACGTGCGCGCCTCTACTACGACATGTGCGCGCCTCTACATCGACCAGTATGTACATACACGTTCGTGACCAGAATGACAACGCTACATACGCTTCGATCAGGTGGGTCCCGACTGTCAGGCACTTCCTTGCCTGCGAAGATGTAGCTGGTGGGTCCCAGCAGTCAGGGGGCGAATCATTTTTTTTGCCCGGATGCACTTCCTTGCGTGCGAAGATGTAGCTGGTGGGTCCCAGCAGTCGTGGGGCCGGTGGGTCCCAGCAGTCAGGGGGGCGAATTGTTTTGGTTTTCTTTTTTTGCCCAGACGCACTTCCTTGCGTGCGAAGGTGTAGCTGGTGGGTCCCAACTGTCAGGGGGGAAACATTTTTTTCACGAAATACGGTGGCCCGTCCGGTGGGTCCCTGCTGTCAGGTGGAGGAATCATTATTTTCTGCGTAATAAGGATGCACTTCCTTGCTGCCGCCGTAGACCCAGCTGTCAGCCTCTCCACATACAGTCCACGTCTGATGGAAGTCGGTCCTTGACCACGTTGACCACGCCGCGCTGAGAGCACCAGGGCGGTGGACGACGGCGAGGCCTAGGAAGGGGACGACGCGGAGCCGGTGAAGACGCGGCAGTGGATGCCCACGCGGAGAGGAGTATGAGGGTTCACTCGTTCGGCTGCGGTGTGAGGCTGCCGTCGCCGCAGGGCCTGGCCAGTGGTGGGAATAGTAGGGGGCGGTGAGGCCTCCGCGACAGCACAGCCGGCCACGGGAGGCAGGAGCAGGCGGCACGACCGGCGCTGCTTTGGGCGGCTAGAACAAGAAGACCAGAGGTTGAAGAAGCACTACGGCCGTTGGATGGACATCGTACGGTCACTGCAGCTAGAATCGTTTATATTGACTAAGTTGACAAAGCCCTTGGTACGTCAACTTAGTAGACCCACAGGCCAGCTTCCGAAATGGTGCACCCCAGATGTCAGGGGGAGGAATCATTTTTTGGGCGGGTGAAGCTAGAATATCCGAGATTGAAGAAGAAGCACGGTGCCGGGGGACTAATCCACGAGCACCTATGGGACCGGCGGACCGAGCCCCTTTCAGTTTGGCGGGGGCGGAGGTCGCACGAAGAGCGGATCGAGGCGAAGCACATGAGCAGTTTACCCAGGTTCGGGCCGCACGGATGCGTAAAACCCTACTCCTGCTTTGTGGTTTGTATTGAGTTCTTGCTTGGGAGCGCGGAGTGCTACAGTACCCTCCAGCAGCTAACGAGACCGAGCGTGAGTGTTCTCTTTTTCCGAACCCCCCCTACGTTGCGCATGGGCCTCCTTTTATATGCTCAAGGGGTCACCGACAGGTGGCAACATAGACAAGGGTAAAAATGTAAAGGTGCTGTGGTTAGTATAGCTACCTGCTACAGTGTATCATACCTAACCCTGACGGCAGGGGACAAGGGCATTAAATGCCCGTCTGCGTCGCTTAAATAGTGCAAAAGGGACCATCAGGGACGCCACCGCTCGCAACGATGGCAATCTTGTCAGCGCCGCTTGCCACCGCACCGCTGGCTGCACAGCCCCCCGCCACGTACGCTTGGAAGGGTCCCAGAGCGACACGTTGGTGGATGTGCTGGAGCGCGGGCATAGAGTGGTGGCTTGCCGCGGTAAGCGCCTTGCCGCGGTCGTTGTCTTGTCGCGTCCGGGATCTTGTCGCTCACCGGGCCTTGCCGGGACGCGTGGCGCGTTGCGGCAAGTTCCTTGAGATGCCTTAGTTGGCCTTCCCAGCAAGCTCCTCCTGCCGGGGTCTTGTCTCCTCGGCTTGGATGCCTTGGTTGGCCTTCCCGGCAAGCTCCTCTTGCTGGGGTCTTGTCTCCTTGGCTTGGATACTTTGTTCTTGAATGGCTCCAAAGGAACCACGGGGGACCTTGGCGGTCACCCGGCAAGCCTTGCCGCGGGATGCTGCGACTGCCCGTGCACAAGTTCGGGATACTAGGGTACCCCTACTCTAGTACACCGACAGGAGCCGCCGGGCCTGGGCCATACACGGTGCCGAGCGCTGTTGGGCCAGGCCCAAAACAGGGCACGGGCACGCGCGGCTTGGGTTACGCCGTATCTCTCTCCGTATCCACCGCGCCCTCCCCGAACAGCACACGTTGAATGCGGCGTCGTGGGAGAGATCGTGGGTGCTTTCTTTATTCGGAAAGGCGGAACGTCCGCCCCCTCCCTCTTTATAAGCAGGGGAAACATGGGTAGTTCGCCCATTCGCCGGTTGCTACTCCAATCTCGGAAATCTCCGCCGCTCCCTCGTCTTCCCAAAGCTGAAAGAGAGCAGCTCCCCGCCCCCCATCGCCACCAGCACCACCAACACCATCGACCTCCTCCACCACTTCCGCCATGGCTCCGAAAGCCGACAAGGGGAAGGTTGTGAAGTCGACCGAGGCGCAGCGGCTTGCGGCACTGCGAAAGGAGCGGGCAATCTTCCCCCCAAGCTCGCCGCGAGGGAGCTGAGGGAGAACTACTACCTCTTCTGGTCGACGAAGACGCGAGCGCATCCGCGCACGAAGGTACTCCCAGCCGCCGCTTGGAAAACGGCTCCAAATGGATATCCATTCTTCGCCTTGTTCTTCTACTGCGGGCTCTGCCCGCCTTTCTCTGAGTTTTTCTGCGATATTATGAACACCTACGGGTTCCACCTCCTTGATTTCACCCCCAATGCCGTCCTGACCATGGCAGTTTTCGCACATCTCTGCGAAAACTTTGTCGGAGTCCACCCCAATGTAGCCCTTTTTCGCCACTTCTTTATGCCCCGAGGAGAGAGAGGAGAGCCTTTATCCGGCAGAATCGCCTGGATCTCGAGGGCCGGCAAGAAGGACACTTATCTGGAAGGAGAGTTCCATGGCAAGTGGGAGGAATGGAGAGCCGACTGGTGCTGGATTGTCGAGGAGAACCCGCAGCCGTTTACCGCCCGGCGCCAAGCGCCAGTAGCACGCGGCAGCGATTGGAGTGACGTGGCCCCGGAAGACGATAGGCTGAAGATTGCCGTCACCCGGATCCTACGCCTCAGGCTTGCCGGGCTCACGATGGCGTTGTTGGCGCAGATTTTCTTCATCGCCGCATCGCCCCCTGCCGGAACGGGGGAGACCCGCCTGGGAATTCAAGAATGCGGCGGAAATCATGAGGCTGCGTCCGGGCCTCAACTTCAACTTCACTGTTCTGGAGGTCAACGCGATGCTCCAGGAGCTGTTCAAGTACGACCCCCAACATCCTGAAGTGTTCAGGTTGCCGGGGGGCGTCGTTCCGCTGTGCAACAACTCCTCGCTCGACCGCATCCGTGCAATGACGCCGCTGTGCGATTCGCATGGAATTGTGCCAACTTGGCAAGAGCCTGCAGACGACGTCATGCAGGAGTTCTTCGATGGCTTGGTAGAAGTGCCGGTCCGCCCCGACGAGAAGGATAGCCTCACCCGCGACACCACCGATGCGGAGATGACACGCATCGCCACTAGGCTGGAAGAGGCGGCAGCAGCCGCTGCCGCGGGTGAATTTGGATTCACCGTGGAGGAGGCAGATGCAACGGAGGCGGCAAGCCGTGCCAAGCGAGAGGAGCCCGTCGGCAAGAAAGAGCTTGCCGGGCATGGCGTCGAGTCGAGCGAGCCTGCCAAGGATACGAGCGGCTTGCTGGAGATCAACTCCTCTTCCTCCTCATCTTCAGGCAGCTCGCCGCAAGCAGAGCCTCCATCCCCACCAAGAAGGCGTCTCCGCAAGGCCGGTGATGTAGCGGAGCGGCAGGTGAGTCAACAGTCGCCGCGCCGTGTGACACGCTCCACCGCGGCAAGCACTGCCGGAGCGGGGTCGTCTCAGCCCACCGCCACTGCTCCCGCCAAGCGGCCAAGGGAACCTACTCCTCCGCCTCCTCGCGCCGGACGTGAGCCAGACTTCGACTTCTCCGCGTTCAGCTCCGATGAGGAAGAAGAAGAAGAGTAAGATTCTCTTGTTGTACTTGTAGTTCTTCAATTCTTGCTGTTTTGTCTTGTATCTCATTTGCTTTACTCTGAACTTATTCCTTTTCAGGACTCTGGCCCAGAGAGCAGCAAAGAGAGCCAAGGTCCCGGTGATTGTCATCGAGGACGAGCCCACCGCGACAGCAGGGGGTGCGCCCGAGACAACCTTGCCGGACCCGGCAACTTTTCTCCAGAGCAGCCCCCAGCGTAAGTATATGGTTCGCTTTCCGCTGTGAAGTGCGCATGGATACTCTGTCTTTGCTGATATCTGACTGTTGGTTTGTGTAGGAGCAGAGCAGCCCCACCAGGAGCCAAGGGAGAGTCCTCCGGCAAGGGAGAGTTCTCCGGCAAGGGAGAAGTCTCCGGCAAGGGAGAGTTCTTCGGCAAGGGACAGCACCAGCGGCCCCCCGGCGGCGGAGACCACGACTGCAGAACCCGGTACAGGTAATCCTTTCGCTTCAAGACTTCCCTTGGGTTCTTCTTTTGGATATTTGCTTGACTTTTCTCACTTTTCTGGCCACCAAACCCATCTGCCGCGGAGCCGATGGAGACCGAGGTTGCTGCCGACGACGAGGCTGCCAAAGCTGCCACCACAGCAGCTGGCGAGGGGTCTAGCGATCGCACTGACGGCCCTGAGGCCACAGGAGCGCCAGGTGCTACATCGACCGCCGACCTGTCCGTCGCTGCAGCAGCGCCAGGCTCCGAAGAGTCCCAGCCAGGCGTCTACTTGAAGGCCGGCGATGGCATCTTCATCAACCTCCCCTGGGCGTCAAGCTCCAGGGCGCCGGTCGAGGGAGAGAGCTTCAACGGAGAGGTGCTTGCCTCCGTTGGGCTGACGCTGGTTGATGCGCCGAGCAGCAGCAGTGGCGAGCCTAAGGAGGAGCGGCTGCTGCGGAAGCTGTTGTCGCTCTACCGCGCGCGGCAAGCCAAGCTGGAATCCCGCGAGGCGCTTGTCGCGAAGGCGGGAGCAGACATCGAGAAGCGCGCGGAGGAGCTCCGGAGTCTCAACCAGGAAGCTCTCCGGTCCCTGGCAGAGGAGCGGGAGCAACTCGCGGAAGCGCAGAAGGTCTTCTTCCTCGAGAAGGCCGAAGTTGAAGAGCAACAGCGGCTTGCCGCTGAAAAGCTGTCTGCGCAGGAGGGCGAGCTGGCGCAGCGGAAAGTCAACCTTGACACCCACGAGGAGGAGCTTGCTACGCGTGAGCAACAATTCGGCGGAGCCCTTAAGCAAGCAGAGGATGCTGCCGCAGTTGCCGAGGCCGCCAAGAAGGAGCTGGAGACGAAGGTGGCGCAGCTGGAGGCCGATCTCGCCGAGAAGGGCAAAGAGCTTAGCGCCGCCAAGGACTCCAACGCGGATCTTGAGTTGAAGCTGACCACTTTGACCAAGACGCTGGACGGTGCCAAGGAGCAGGAGGTGGCCTTGAAGGAGAAGATCAAGGCCGACAAGGCGCTGCTGGAGAGTGCTGCCGCCGCCCAGAATGCTTTCAGGGAGAATGTGGAGCACTGGATGGAGGGTCTCGTGAATGTTGCCGCAGACATTGACAGGGAGCTGGCACAGCTGGGGATGGAGGATCTCGGGTATCCCTCTGACGAGAACCTTCAACCCAGCGCCGAGCTCATCTTGTTCTTCAAAGGCGTGGCGACGGCCCTCCAGCGACTCCGGGAGAGGATCCCAAAGCAGCTGGCCGACGAGTCACGCAAGATCTGCGTGGGAGCTCTTCAAAAAGTGTTGGTGAAGGTGGCCTTCCGCAATCCGGGCCTCAACCTCACCAACGTCGTCAAGACCCTGCCGCCGGATGCTGATCTGGAGGCGCTCAAGACCCTTGTCGCACCCATTGTGGACAAGGTGAGCGGGATCAAGAGGATCGAGGGCGATCACGTAGACTAGGCCGCCCGTTTTCTTCTTTTCTTGTCGCTGCTGGTCATGTTATGAGAACAATCTGTTAGAGCCGCGACAAGCTACCTTGTACTATAACTTTATTCCGGGTAATGTTTGCAATGTTATTCCCTTTACTTGATTCCTCCCTTTGTATGTTTTTGCCCTACGCTTTTAGGGGACTTGCCGGTGCAGGCACCTTAGCCGCGAGCGCTGAGTGCGGAACGTCAGCAGCCCGCTGGCGGTGCCGCTACCGACAAGAAACCTTGTCGCAACTAGTCGCAGCTCACTTAAGTTGTTGAGCGGACTCGAAACAAAGTAAGGGCGCAACTAGCTACGAGTTGGTTCCTCCGCGCACAGGTTTTCCATACAAAGTGCGGCCGTTCAAGGGAGATAACTTAAAAATTTTAAAAATCTGATTGCTCAAACTTTGGCCACTTAGCTTTTCTGTTGTTTGCTTCCGGGTAAGGCGAAACTTTCTTGAACGACGCCTGGTCCATACCATTATCTTCTCCTTTCCTCCTTGGCAAACTTGTGGGCGAGGGAACCTTCCTTTCCTTGAGAAAAAAGAAAGAAGAGAAAATAAAGATATGGAGCCTTACGGCTCGTTATCGCTTACCTGGGAGTAGGTGCTGCACAATGTGTCAGATCACATGTGCAAAAAATAGAAAGCATGAAATTGACAAGATGTGCGGAGCACATGAGCTTTACTTATGCACGGGGTCTGCGCCCGGCTTTGTACAAAGGATTACATGCAACAGCGGCAAGACTTGTACAAAAGGTGGTTGCCGGAACGGGTTCCGGCAACCGCGCCTTACGGGTAAAACTTACGAAGATGCTCAATGTTCCAGGAATTGCTCACCGGAATGTTATCTTCGGTCTCAAGGCGGACAGCCCAGGCCTAGTGACTCGTTTCACCCGGTAAGGGCCTTCCCACTTCGGCGTCAACTTGTTGGAATTCTTGGCGGACTGAACACGCCGAAGAACAAGGTCGCCTTCCTCGAGACTTCTGGCGTTAACTTTGCGACTATGGTAGCGGCGCAAAGCTTGCTGGTAGCGAGCAGCTCGTACAGCAGCCTGAAGACGGTCTTCCTCAAGGAGCAGCGCGTCATCTTGTCGCAGCTGCTCTTGCTCAAGCTCATCATAAGCGAGCACTCGAGGTGACCCGTATACGAGTTCCGTGGGGAGAACTGCCTCTGCTCCATAGACTAGAGCGAAGGGTTTCTGGCTAATGGCTCGATTTGGCATCGTCCTGATCGACCAAAGAACCACCGGCAACTCCTCGATCCAGTTTCTTCCGCACTTGTGCAGCCTGTCGAAAGTTCTGGTCTTGAGCCCATGCAGCACTTCAGCATTTGCCCTCTCCGCTTGACCGTTGCTTCTCGGGTGAGCAACAGAAGCGAAGCAGACCTTGGCGCCAAGATCTTGGACGTACTGCATGAAGGTGCGGCTCGTGAATTGCGTACCGTTGTTGATGATTACCCTGTTAGGGATCCCGAAGCGGCAGACAATCGACCTGAAGAACTTGACTGGTGACTGTGCTGTCACCTTCCTCACTGCTTCCACTTCCGGCCACTTTGTGAACTTGTCGATTGCAATGTACAAGTACTCAAAGCCCCGACTGCTCGGGGAAAGGGGCCGAGGATGTCGAGCCCCCAGAACGAAAATGGCCAGGATAAAGGGATCGTCTGGAGAGCTTGAGTTGGCTGGTGTATCTGCTTGGAATGGAACTGGCACGCTTCACACTTGGTTACTTGTGCAGTTGCATCCTGAAGGGCTGTCGGCCAAAAGAAACCTTGCCGGAACGCTTTGCCGGCAAGTGCTCTTGCGCCAATGTGGTGACCACATATGCCTCCATGTATCTCTGCCAACAGCTTTTGTCCGTCTTCCCGGTGAATACACTTCAATTTCACACCGTTGAGTCTTCTTCTGTACAGTGTGTTGTCGACAAACTGGTACATACTTGACTGCCGGGCTACTCTTTCCGCTTCTTCTTGCTCTTCGAGAAGTTCTCTTGTCTGAAGGAAACGGACAATCTGCTGTGCCCATGCTGGAGCTTGTGGCTCGACAACAAGGACTAAAGGCAAATCTGCTGCTGCGGGAACATCCGCTTCTACGGCGAGAACCTGCGGCTCCGCCAGAGCTTGACGTTCCCCGGCAAGCTTGTCGGAGCAAAACTTGTCGGGAGCTTCTGCTTTAACGGAACAAACCCTAGGGCTTGCCGGAGCAGACTGCTCCTCAGCGCTCTTGGCGTTGATCTTGGGGACCTTCTTGGCGGCGGCTTCGGGAAGCTCTGCCAGCAAATAGTCACCAGAAGTCAACTTCCTCTTCTTGCTCTGTCCAGTTGATGGCGTTACAGACGGTTGAGTGAGTTTGAGCACAAAGATCCCTGGTTCCATAGGTAACTTAAGTGCGGCGCACTTTGATAGGCCATCGGCAATGGCGTTCTGAGCTCTTGGAACATGCTCCATTTGTAGGCCGTCAAAGTGCTCTTCTAGCTTTCTCACTTTGTCGACATAGGCTTCCATCAACAGACTCTGATAGCTCTTGTTCACTTGGTGGACGACAAGCTGCGAGTCACCCCTGACAATGAGCTTCTTGATCCCAAGGTCTGCCGCGATCCTGAGACCAGCAAGCAAGCCTTCATACTCTGCAGTATTGTTTGTTGCTTGCTCCTTGGGAAAGTGCATCTGGACTACGTACTTGAGGTGCTCTCCGGTGGGTGCGACAAGCAGCACGCCAACGCCGGCGCCTTGCAGCGAAAAGGCACCATCAAAGTACATCAGCCACTCTTTGCTTGCTTCTTTGGCGGGGATGCTCGTTTCTGGAATTTCTTCATCTGGTGTTGGCGTCCATTCTGCTATGAATTCTGCCAATGCTCTGCTTTGGATAGTTGAAGTACTCTCAAACTTGAGGCCAAAGCTTGACAGTTCCAGTGCCCACTCAACGATCCTGCCTGTCGCTTCTGGATTCTGTAGTATCCTCTTCAGCAGAAAACAAGTGACAACTGTGATCTCATGTGCTTGGAAGTAATGGCGCAGCTTTCTCGAGGCCATGAGAAGGCCGAAAAGCAATTTCTGCACACCAGAGTACCTTGACCTAGCCCCCTGCAGAAGGGAACTGACAAAGTAAACTGGGCACTGTACTATTCTCTTCTGTATCTCCTCGCGCGTCTGCGCAGATCCATCCTTGTCGGGACCAGAGCTTGCCAGGGAAGCCCCCTGCTTGTCGCTGGATGCGCCTGCCGTGGTTGCTGGCTCGTCATCTGGCTCCCTCTCCGCTACTAACGCAGCACTAACCACTTGATTGGTTGCCGCTATATACAGCAGCAACTTCTCTTGTGGCTTAGGTGCGACAAGTATTGGAGTGGAGGACAGGTATCTCTTCAAGTATTGCAGCGCAGCCTCCGCTTCCGGAGTCCATTTTATTGGACCTGCCTTTTTCAATATTTTGAAAAACGGCAGGGCGCGCTCAGCAGACCTGGAGATAAACCTGCTGAGAGCAGCCACGCATCTGGCAAGTCTTTGTACATCTTTGACGCGCTTTGGTGCTTCAATCTGCTCAATGGCCTTGATCTTGTCGGGATTAGCTTCGATTCCCCGCTGAGACACGAAGAACCTGAGAAGCTTGCCAGAAGGGACTCCAAACACACACTTCTCGGGGTTGAGCTTGAGGCTGATCTTGCGCAGATTTGCAAAGGTCTCGTCTAAATCTTGAATCAGAGTTGCCTTGTCCTTGCTCTTGACCACTATGTCATCCATGTAGGCTTCCACATTTCTGTGTATTTGTGGCTCAAGAGCGACATGGACTACTCTTGCAAATGTTGAACCAGCATTTTTTAAACCGAAAGGCATCCGTATGAAACAGTACGTGCCACATGGAGTGATGAATGCGGTCTTCTCCTCATCCTCTTCTGCCATGAAGATCTGATGGTATCCTGAGTATGCGTCAAGAAATGAAAGCAAATCACATCCGGCCGTGGAGTCAACAATCTGGTCAATGCACGGCAAAGGAAATGTGTCTTTTGGACAAGCTTTGTTAACATCGGTAAAGTCGATACAAAGTCTCCATTTCCCGTTCGCCTTGCGCACGACTACGGGACTGGCCAACCACGTAGGATGGAGCACTCCTCTGACAAGGCCTGCTGCTTCCAACTTCTTGATCTCTTCTGCGATGAATTCTTGGTGCTCCACTGCTTGCTTCCTGACCTTCTGCTTGACGGGCCGCGCATGAGGACAAATGACAAGATGGTGCTCAATTACTTTCCTGGGAACACCGGGGATGTCAGACGGTTGCCACGCAAACACGTCGATGTTCGCCCGCAGGAAAGTAATGAGCGCGCTTTCCTATTTAGGGTCGAGAGTGGCACCGATGGTGAAGGTACCACCAGTGCCGTCCTCCTTGGCGAACACCTTCTTGGTCTCTGGCGGAGCTGCCATTGTCTTCTTACACTTGCCGGTGGAGCTCGATGGTGCGTCCTCGACGGCAGCGCAGCACTCCGAAGAGGTGCGCTTGCCGGAGTGGCCATCAGAGCTCTTGCCGGACTTGGTCCTCTTCTTCCCCCCGGGAGCTTCAACGGCAAGTGATTTGCGATCTGTTGCGGCTGCCGCTTCCGGTAGATCTTATCGGCGCAGATAAGAGCATCCTTCTTGTCGCCAGGGACAGAGATGACGCTTATCGGGCCTGGCATCTTCAGCATGTTGTATGCGTAGTGAGAGGCTGCCATGAACTTGGCGAGTGCTGGACGGCCGAGTATCCCATTGTAAGGCAATGGAAAATCGGCAATGTCGAAAGTGACCCTCTCAGTCCTGAAGTTCAACTCGCTGCCAAATGTTACTGGCAACGTGACCTTCCCCTTCGGCTTGCTCCTTCCCGGATTGATTCCTTGGAATGTGCCGGTCTCTTCAAGCTCGCTGTCAGGGATCTGGAGTTTCTGGAGTACAGCAGAGGAGATCAGGTTCAAGCCGGCCCCGCCGTCAACTAGCATCTTAGTGACCTTGAGGTTGCGGATAGTTGGTGAAACCAACATCGGCAAGCACCCGACCGCAGTTGTGCGATCAGGGTGGTCCTCAATATCAAAGATGATAGGCCTGCTGGACCATTTCAGAAGCTTGCGTGACTCGACAGGTGGTTCCGCTGCATTGACTCCCCGCACCCACTGTTTGAGTTGGCGGTGCAAAGTATGCAGAGAAGCACCGCCATCAATGCACAAGACCTCTGTGGCTTTCTGGAACTCCTGCTCACTGGTCTCGACATCATCCATATCTTCGTCGTCGTCGTCGTCTTCATCCTTGTCGCGGCCGCGGGGAGGTCTGTCTCCTTGCCACTGCTTGGCCTTGCCGCGGCGTCCTCCCCGGCCGGCGTGCTTCTTGCTAGATTCTCCAGCGCCTCCTTGGGCCCTCTCCTTGTCGCGTCGCTCGTATTCAGCCTTTTGCTGCTGGACAAGCTGCTCGACCTTCTTGCAGCTCTGGAGGTCATGGCCCTTGGTGCGGTGGATCTTGCAGTACTGCTTGTCGGTGCCGTCCTGCTTGTCGGCGACCGCCACAGCCTGGCAGTTGGTGCATGCGGCAATCTCCTTGCCGGAGCTACCAACTTTGGCTTTCTTGGCGCCACCTTCGTTGCCGGACTGCTCAACGACTAGCACATCTTTGCCTTTCTTCTTCCTGTTGTTCCGCCGCTGGTTCTTCTTTGCCGGGGCAGCATCCTCACTGTCAGATCCTCCTGCTCCTGTATCCTGTCCGGGGAGTTTCCTCCCTTCCTCAGCGCGTGCACACTTGTCGGCCAGGGCATACAGCTCACTGACGTCTCTGATCTTGCACATCGCCATCTCCTCCCGCATCCTGTGGTTACGCACGTTCTGATGGAACGCGCTGATGACCGCGGCAGGGTGGACATCTGGGATGTTGTGCTGTACACGGCTGAATCTCTGAATGTACTTGCGCAGGGGCTCTCCTTCCTTCTGGGCGAGCAGATGAAGACCACTCTCTTGGCCATGAGGTTTGTGGCCGCCTATAAAGGCGCCGACAAACTGATGGCATAGGTCTACCCAGGAGGATATGGAGTTGTCCGGCAAATGCATGAGCCAGGACCTGACATTGGGCTTGAGCACCAGCGGGAAGTAGTTGGCAAGGATCTTGTCGTCCCGCCCCCCGGCAGCCTGCACCGCGATGGTGCAGATGCTGAGGAACTCCGACGGATGCGACTTGCCGTCGTACTTCTCTGGTACGTCTGGCTTGAAATTCTTCATGCTGGGCCACTGGACTTGCCGCAGCTCACGAGTAAACGTAGGACAACCTACCGCGTACGGCAAGTCGCCTGGTTCCCCTGGCGCATGCATGTCGACAGAGGGCCCAGCGCGCTGGTCCGATTGACGTCGCGCTTCTCTTTGGCGCTCGATGCGAGTATGAGCGTCTTCTTGCTGTCGTTCGTGAAGAACTTGGCGCTTATCGCGACAGGCTCGTGGATCCGATGACGCGGTGGAGTCGCTGTCGAGGTGGATCCGGCGAGTCGGCGATCTTGGCCTTCGGGGCGGAGAGTGTACAGTGGTTGCACCCCCACCGGTCTTGTCGCCACCGGCTCGTGCCTGGCTGACTTGCCGCGGCTGCGACGTGCTCGGCTGCCGTTGAGTGTCGCCGTTGGCGAAGCCGATGAGACTCTGAATGGTGGCCCTCCAGTCGTCGATCTTGTCTGCCGTTGGAGGGTAGTCCAGGAGCAGTTGAGCTCGCGCCAAAGCTTCTGCTGGAGTGGCTGGTGGCGGTGGCGAACGGTGCGAGGAGCGGGATATGCTCGGACTTCTAACTATGTTAGAAGGAGCAGTATCCCGTCCAGGCGACCGTGCCTCGCTCGTGCCAGCATGTTGGCGTGCATGCTGGTCTTGAGCACTCTGAGATCCACCAGCTCGATCTTGGTCCAGCAAACGCATGGTACCGTGAGCACCATGACGCTACCGGTCCTGCGCCTCCTGAGATGGGCGCGGTGCATGTACGAACGCTGAGGTCTTGGAGTGCGCCCGGTCGTTGTGGGAGCCGGCTACGCCGCCGATGGGCAGCGCAACCCTGTCCTTGGACCTGGCAGCACCATGAGCTCCCTCGTCGACGCCCGTTCTTCCGCCGGCGTCTGCCCCATCAGCCGTTTGCTCCGGTGGTGGTGGGTTCGGCGCGGACGGAGCAGCCGCCTCCGAAGACTTCTTCTTCGGCGGCATGTCGATGAAGATGATGAAGATCTAGCTCGTGTGAACGCCGGATCGGGTTCACACAACCTCGACGCCCCTACCTGGCGTGCCAAAGATGCCGGGGGACTAATCCACGAGCACCTATGGGACCGGCAGACCGAGCCCCTTTCGGTTCGGCGGGGGCGGAGGTCGCACGAAGAGCGGATCGAGGCGAAGCACACGAGCAGTTTACCCAAGTTCGGGCCGCACGGATGCGTAAAACCCTACTCCTGCTTTGTGGTTTGTATTGAGTTCTTGCTCGGGAGCGCGGAGTGCTACAGTACCCTCCAGCAGCTAACGAGACCGAGCGTGAGTGTTCTCTTTTTTCTACCCCCCCCTATGTTGCGCATGGGCCTCCTTTTATATGCTCAAGGGGTCACCGACAGGTGGCAACGTAGACAAGGGTAAAAATGTAAAGGTGCTGCGGTTGGTACAACTACCTGCTACAGTGTATCATACCTAACCCTGACGGCAGGGGACAAGGGCATTAAATGCCCGTCTGCGTCGCTTAAATAGTGCAAAAGGGACCATCAGGGACGCCACCGCTCGCCATGATGGCAATCTTGTCAGCGCCGCTTGCCACCGCGCACCGCTGGCTGCACAGCCCCCCGCCATGTACGCCTGGAAGGGTCCCAGAGCGACACGTTGGTGGATGTGCTGGAGCGCGGGCACAGAGTGGTGGCTTGCCGCGGCAAGCGCCTTGCCGCGGTCGTTGTCTTGTCGCGTCCGGGAGCTTGTCGCTCACCGGGCCTTGCCGGGACGCGTGGCGCGTCGCGGCAAGTTCCTTGAGTTGCCTTAGTTGGCCTTCCCGGCAAGCTCCTCCTGCCGGGGTCTTGTCTCCTCGGCTTGGATGCCTCGGTTGGCCTTCCCGGCAAGCTCCTCTTGCCGGGGTCTTGTCTCCTTGGCTTGGATACTTTGTTCTTGAATGGCTCCAAAGGAACCACAGGGGACCTTGGTGGTCACCCGGCAAGCCTTGCCGCGGGATGCTGCGACTGCCCGTGCAGAAGTTCGAGATACTAGGGTACCCCTACTCTAGTACACTGACACACGGCATCCGTTGGATGGACATCCAACGACCACTGCTGCTAGAACCGTGTGTTGACTATAAGTTGACAAAGCCTTGCATATGCGTCAACTCTATTTTTTAGGGGACGCGTCAACTTAGTAAGGCCAGAAGTGTGTGGCAGAGAACTTATAGCCCATTTGAGATTTGTAAGAATGCGTAGCCCATTTTTGAATTCTAATGGAATTTACTACAACCCATTTATAGTTTGTTAAAAGTACAGCCCATTTCAACCAACCTTTCAAAACAAAATTCAATAAAATTTCCCACATTTTGATGGGATCCGAAATATTTTTATCCCGAAATTTCAAGTCAGATTAAATAAATTTATATTACGTAAAAATCCAACGAAACATTGCGCTCGCAAAAATTAATGAAATTAGAATTTTCCATATCCAAAAATAATATTTTATAAAGTAATCACGTGTTTGGAGCATTTTTTATAGTTATTGCCTAGTTTTTATAATTACAACCCATTTATTATTTCTTAAAGCCCATTTTCTTATTAAGCCTAATGCAACCCTCCTAGGAAAGATTTGCAGCCCAGTGGGGCGGAGAATAACAACTTGACCTTGCCTGGGTATTCCTAAAAAAAAGTATAGCTGGGCTAGCCATTTTCAGCTTGAAAAAAATTAATATCTGGGCTGGATATCTGGCCTGGGCTAGACGGGCCACAGCCCGCCCAGTTAATACCTGCAGCGATGTTTTCGTTGTTGTTCAGAGGAGAAAAATTAATATCTGGGTTAAACATCGAAAAACTCTGCAGTGCTCACACCTCAAAAACACAAATACTGCTCGAGCTGCTTGGTCCCAGCTGTCGGCCGCTTCTTGTGCAATTCTCTCGTTTATTGACTACTACATAGGTTTACAATGGTGTGGGACCGTGATGTCAGGAAACCAGGGGGAAGCAAAATAAATTACTCCAGCGAGCGCTTCCACCTCTGCCTCGTTGTCTCCCATGGAAACCCCTTTCCTCCGTTTTTTTCTCGGGCAAGGAACAATGCATGCAACATGTCCATGCGGTTATTAGGCAAGAAATAAAAGCGCTTTGCATGCTATGAATTACGATGGCCTGCATGGGTAGCTAATAAGGCATCCTCTTAACTGCTGTGATTAAATGTTGTGTTTAGAAGAGAGAAATATCCTTCTTTTCCACCAATCTGCTTGCACCTAGGTCGTGATGCACCTTCTAATACGACTTATTCACCTAGATGGAGGGAGTATAGTTTTATACATACATACATATATATATATATATATATATATATATAATAAGGAGGCACTTGCGTACGTGAGGCTATGGACCTGGTGGGTCCCCATTATCATCCTCTCCAAGTAAAGTCATCTCCTCGCCCGCGCGCGCTTTCCGCCCGAAACAGTCAGCGCCGCCCGCCCCGCTTCCCGGTGCAGGCGATTGCTCCGCCTTCAAACGACACAAGTGCCGTCCGTCCGTCCATTTGCCGCCCACATTAATGATATGCGGTTGCCGATGCGGCTACTCCGGCGCCACACGTCTGTCGGCATTTTGGGAACGGGGCTCCCCAGACTTGCCTGCCTGCGGCCTGCGGCGTGGCTCAAAGGGGGGCCCAGCACGGCCCATCTTCATCAACGCAGACCCAAGACCCTCGTGAGGGGCCATCAGGCTGGCTCGCGAGGAGGCGGAGAGATCAAGGCGGGGTACCTCACGAGGTGCCCGTGACGCAAGCCATGACGACCAAGGGTGCCAGGCGGGCGCCAGCCCGCGCAGTGTCCTCCTTTCCTCTTTGGTGCAAAGGGAGCAAGCGCAGGCGAGATCATCAAGCAAAGGCACCTGTTTCGGTACAATGAGACCAAGACCAGTCCAACGACAGAGAGGAAGTCATAGTGGAGCCCAAGCCAACGTCACCACCAAAGCCTTTGGCAGGCGAGGACCAACTTTAGTCAGGATAAGTGTACTAGATGTTCCCCTTCGAAATGGCCAATTGTTGGCGCCCTTCCCGCTCAATATTTGGGAAGAGGCCTAGGGCCTTTGCCTATAAATAGGACTAGCCACCCACAGGGTAGGGGGATGGGGATCGAAGATCGGCCAACCCAGAAACAAGCTGGGATCAGATCGAGTAGCATCACACACAGAGAGAGAAGGGTGACTGAACTCCTCCTAGCAGTTCATCCCCTCAGCCAAGAACAGACCCTCGCGAGGCTGTTCTTCCTTGTATTGCTCATCATCATCAGCCCAAGAGGCAATCCACCACACACACTGGAGTAGGGTATTACACCACAACGGTGGCCCGAACCAGTATAAACCCTGTGTCTCTTGTGTTGTTCTTGCCATAGCTTAGATCTTAGCGAGGCGGAGGGGTGCAGGTAGATAGAAGGCGAAATCTCCGCGCGCACCCCAATGTTCGAACCTCAAGGGTCTGCCGGAACCCGAAATCGGACATTTGGCGCGCCAGGTAGGGGTGCACCGGAGTTTTCCCTTCCGCCACCGCCACGCCCTGCCTCGCGATGAGTAGCGCGTCGCCTGCTCCGGCCGCCGGCGCCAGCACGGGGGCCAGGGGGCTCCGAGCCCTGGCCCCGGCCCTGCAACGGGTACGGTGGCCAGATAAGTTCAGGCCAACAACGCTGCCGCGCTACAGCGGCGCGACTGATCCGCTGGCCTTCTTGCTGGCGTACGAGGAGGCCATCCTCAAAGCTGGAGGTGACGATAAGGTCATGGCCAACTGGCTCCCCATGGCCCTCACCGGCGCTCCGCGTGCATGGCTGCTCCACCTGCCAGCAACCTCCGTGGCCTCTTGGGAAGAGCTCCGCAGCCTCTTCCCCGCCCACCACGCTACACCAACACCCCCGGTCGTCGTGGCCCTCCTGGGCGGCTCGCAGGCGCCACCTACAAGTCATCACGTCAAGCCGTTCATCCGCCGGGTCAGCGCCGCTTCCACGCAGTAGGGGGCTCTCCCGGATCGGGCGGCGCCCAAGGCCGGCCTGACCTTCAGCTCGGAGGACCACCCCTCCAACTCGACCTGCTCGGGTGCGCTCCCCATGCTGTGCATCCCCAACGTCTGCCAGGTGGCCATCACCAGGACTCTCATCGATGGTGGTGCGGGCCTCAGCGTGCTCTTGGTTGAGGCCTTCAACCTCCTCTGCATACCCCTGGAGTGGCTGCAACCCAGCCGGCCCTTCTCAAGCGTTGGGGGCGGATCATCCAGCTCCTTGGGACAGATCCGGCTCCCAGTAATCTTTGGCACCTACAACAACTTCCGCACGGAGCTAGTTGACTTCAACATCGCCCCCATCGGCCTCCCTTACTATGCCATCCTCGGCTACCCAGCGCTGGCCTAGTTCATGGCCGCGACGCACCCGGCGTACAACCTCATGAAGATGCCCGGGAGCAGCGGCGTCCTCACCGTGCACGGGGACACCGGAGACGCGCTGCGAGTACTCAAGCTCGCCTTCAAGACGGCGCTGTCGGCACAGCCCGCTGACTCGGAGACCCCCAAGCCCAAGGGGGCTGCACCCGCCAAGAAGAAACAGTTGTTCACCCAAGACAAGGCAAAAACCAAGCAGATACCCGTCGATGAGGACGGGTCCACCAATGCCACTTTCACCATAGACGCCAACCTCGAGCCCGAGCAGGAGGAGGCCCTGGTCAAGTTCCTGCGCGCAAACAAGAAGGTATTCGCTTGGGAGCCTGACCAGTTGGCGGGGATCCCTAGGAGCGTAATCGAGCATCACCTCAACGTGTGCCCCAACGTGCGCCCTGTGAAGCAGAAGGCAAGGCGGCGGTCCACAGAAAAGCAGGCGTTCATCGTCCAAGAGACCCGCAAACTAGAAGCCGTTGGGGTCATTCACAAGGTCCGATACCCGGATTGGTTGGCCAACCCTGTCGTTGTGCCAAAGAACGGAGGGAAGGAGCACATGTGTGTCGACTTCACCAACCTCAACAAGGCATGCCCGCAAGATCCGTTCCCGCTCCCCCGCATCGACCAGATCGTCGATTCCACCGCAGAATGCGACCTGCTATGCTTCTTGGATGCCTTCTCTGGGTATCACCAGATCAAGATGGCGGTAGAAGATGTCGAAAAGACAGCCTTCCTAACCCCGTGTGGGGTGTACTGCTACACATGCATGCCATTCGGGCTGCGTAACGCAGGGGCGACCTTTCAGCGGCTGATGCACATCACCTTGGGCCCGTAGCTCGGGAAAAATGTTGAGGCTTACGTCGATGACATTGTGGTGAAGTCTCGGGAGGCCAGGACCCTGGTACAAGACCTGGAGGAAACCTTCGTGAGCCTCAACGTAGTGAAGCTGCGGCTCAACCCAGAGAAGTGTGTGTTCGGAGTCCCCTCGGGCAAGCTCTTGGGTTTCCTCGTGTCCCACCGAGGCATCGAGGCTAACCCGGAAAAGGTCAAGGCGGTCGAGGACATGAGCCCGCCAAAGACCCTCAGAGAAATGCAGAAGCTCACTGGGCGCGTGACCGCGCTAGGGCGCTTCATCTCCAAGTTGGGGGAGCGAGCGCTGCCTTTCTTCCAGCTAATGAAGAAAAAGGGGCCCTTTGAATGGACTGAAGAGGCCGACAAGGCATTCCAGGATCTCAAGAGATACCTGACCAGCCCTCCGGTCATGGTGGCTCCGCGCCCTCAAGAGCCCCTGGTGCTTTACCTCGCCGCCACTCCCTACTCCGCCAGCGCAGCCCTGGTGGCGGTTAGGGAGGAGCGTCGAATCAAAACCACAGCAGCAGCCCGGGACAAGGCAAAACAGGAACAAGGAAGGCCCACAGAAACCGTCACCGTGGCTGAGGAGGATCAGCCGCCGCAGAGGAGTGCACCGGAGGCGGGAGAGGCCCCTCTCCCAGATGGCCAGCCTCAGGAGGCCTCATCGCCTCAGGAGGCGCCACGGTCTCCGGAGGGCGCCGCCAGCACTGACGCAGCCAACCTCGTTGAGCACCCAGTGTACTTCGTCAGCACGGTGTTGCGGGACGCGAGGGCACGGTACCCCATGCCTCAGAAGCTCCTCCTCGCGCTACTGGTGGCCTCGCGCAAGCTGCGGCAATATTTTCAGGGTCACCCCATCAAGGTCGTTTCGTCATACCCCCTAGAGAGAGTGCTTAGGAGCCCTAACTCAGCTGGAAGGGTCGTTGAGTGGAACATAGAACTGCAAGCGTTTCAGCTCGAATTCAGCACGACCAGAGTCATCAAGGGAGTAGCACTAGCAGATTTTGTGGCAGAATGGACGGAGGCACCAGGCCTCAAGGCCAACGAGGATCGGTCCCTCTCCTCGGGAAGCGAGGCGCCAGAAGGCTGGGTCGTGTACTTCGATGGGGCATTCTCCAGGCATGGCGCTGGGGCTGGGGCGGTGCTTATATCGCCCACTCAGGACAAGCTCTACTATGCTGTACAGCTCTATTTCCAGCGAGGTGAAAAGGTCTCCAACAACATAGCGGAGTATGAAGGTTTAATAGCGGGCTTGAAGGCCGCAGCTGCCCTGGGGGTGAAACGCCTCACCATCAAGGGCGATTCACCCTTCTTCATGAATTGAACCGCCGTGGCTGCATCATGCTTACTGACCGGCTTTGCCTCAACCCATTTTGTGAACTTGTCCACTGCCACCAAAAGGTGCGTCTTCTTATCTTTAGACCTTTTGAAAGGTCCAACCATGTCAAGCCCCCAGACTGCAAATTGCCAAGTGATTGGAATCATCCGCAATTCTTGAGCTGGCACGTGCGCTCGTCGTGCAAATTTTTGACACCCATCGCACCTACTGACCACATCCTCTACATCAGCGTGAGCCATTAGCCAGTAAAAACCATGACGAAAAGCTTTGGCCACAAGAGACTTTGAACCGGCATGATGGCCACAATCTCCTTCATGGATCTCATGAAGAATTTCTTGACCTTCTTCAGGAGAGACACAACGTTGAAACGCTCCAGTGACACTGCGATGATACAACTCATCATTGGAAATTGTCATTGACTTAGACCGCTGGGTTATCTGTCTAGCCAAGGTCTCATCCTCTGGCAACTCGCCCCGGGTCATATAAGCCAAATATGGTACTGTCCAATCTGGGATGACATGAAGAGCCGCTACCAACTGTGCCTCTGGGTCCGGAATGGTCAAATCTTCCTCTGTAGGCAACTTGACAGAAGGGTTATGCAGAACATCTAGAAAAGTATTAGGTGGCACTGGCTTACGCTGAGATCCCAACCAGCTTAAAGCATCGGCCGCTTTGTTTTTTCTGCGGTCAATGTGCTCCACTTGATAACCCCTGAAGTGTCCAGCAATAGCATCAACCTTACGGCGATAAGCTGCCATGAGAGGGTCCTTGGAGTCCCACTTGCCTGATACCTACCGAGCCACCAAATCTGAGTCGCCCAGGCACCGTACCCGGCTTAAACTCATCTTTTTAGCCATTCGAAGGCCATGTAGTAAGGCCTCATACTCTGCTGCATTGTTAGTACAAGGAAACATCAATCACAACACATAACAAAACTTGTCACCTCGAGGAGAAGTTAAAACAACTCCAGCCCCCGAGGCTTCCAACTGTCTGGATCCATCAAAATGAATCGTCCAATATGTGTTTTCTGGCTTCTCTTCAGGTATCTGCAACTCCGTCCAATCGTTAATGAAGTCTACAAGTGCTTGAGACCGTACGTGGCACATACTTTAAATTATGAGGCCCAAGCTCAATGGCCCACTTAGCAACTCGTCCTGTAGCTTCTCTATTTTGAATAATATCTCCCAAAGGAGCGAAGCTAACCATAATGATAGGATGACCCTGAAAGTAATGCTTAAGCTTCCGGCTTGCCATGAACACCCCATAAACAAGCTTCTGCCAATGTGGATATCTTTGCTTGGATTCAATGAGCACCTCACTGACGTAGTAAAACGGCCGTTGAACCAGATGTTCCTTGTCAGCTGCTACCTCTTGAGCACGTTGGTTTTCCCTTGAAGAGGAAAGGGTGATGCAGCGGAGTAGCGTAAGTATTTCCCTCAGTTTTTGAGAACCAAGGTATCAATCCAGTAGGAGGCTACGCGCGAGTCCCTCGCACCTGCACCAAACAAATAAATCCTCGCAACCAAAGCGATAAGGGGTTGTCAATCCCTTCACGATCACTTACGAGAGTGAGATCTGATAGGTATGATAAGATAATATTTTTGGTATTTTTGTGATAAAGATGCAAAGTAAAATAAAACCAAAGGAAATAACTAAGTATTAGAAGATTAATATGATGAAGATATAATCGGGGGGGGGGGCATAGGTTTCACTAGTGGCTTCTCTCAAGAGCATAAGTATTTTACGGTGGGTGAACAATTTACTGTTGAGCAATTGACAAAATTGAGCACAGTTATGAGAATATCAAGGTACGAAAATGTATATAGGCATCACGTCCGAGACAAGTAGACCGACTCCTGCCTGCATCTACTACTATTACTCCACTCATCGACCGCTATTTAGCATGCATCTAGAGTATTAAGTTCATGAAAACAGAGTAACGCCTTAAGCAAGATGACTTGATGTAGAGGGATAAATTCATGCAATATGATAGAAGCCCCATCTTGTTATCCTCGATGGCAACAATACAATACATGCCTTGCTGCCCCTACTGTCACTGGGAAAGGACACCGCGAGATTGAACCAAAAGCTAAGCACTTCTCCCATTGCAAGAAAGATCAATCTAGTAGGCCAAACCAAACTGATAATTCGAAGAGACTTGCAAAGATAACCAATCATACATAAAAGAATTCACAGAAGATTCAAATATTGTTCATAGATAATCTTGATCATAAACCCACAATTCATAGGTCCCAACAAACACACCGCAAAAACAAGATTACATTGAATAGATCTCCACAAGAGAGGCGGAGAACATTGTATTAAGATCCAAAAAGAGAGAAGAAGTCATCTAGCTAATAACTATGGACCCGAAGGTCTGAGGTAAACTACTCACACTTCATCGGAGAGGCTATGGTGTTGATGTAGAAGCCCACTGTGATGGATGCTCCCTCCGGCGGAGCTCCGGAATAGGCCCCAAGATGGGATCTCGTGGATACAGAAAGTTGCGGCGGTGGAATTAGGGTTTTGGCTCCGTATCTGATCGTTTGGGGGTATGTAGGTATATATAGGAGGAAGGAGTACGTCGGTGGAGCAATAGGGGGCCCACGAGGGTGGAGGGCGCGCCTGGGGGGGGGGGTAGGCACGCCCCTACCTCGTGGCCTCCTCCTTTATTTCTTGACGTAAGGTCCAAGTCTCCTGGATCATGTTCGGTGAGAAAATCACGTTCCCGAAGGTTTCATTCCGTTTGGACTCCGTTTGATATTCCTTTTCTTCGAAACCCTAAAATAGGCAAAAAAAATAGCAATTCTGGGCTGGGCCTCCGGTTAATAGGTTAGTCCCAAAAATAATATAAAAGTGGATAATAAAGCCCAATAATGTCCAAAACAGTAGATAATATAGCATGGAGCAATCAAAAATTATAGATACGTTGGAGACGTATCAAGCATCCCCAAGCTTAATTCCTGCTCGTCCTTGAGTAGGTAAATGATAAAAATAGAATTTTTGATGTGGAATGCTACTTGGCATAATTTTAATGTAATTCTTCTTAATTGTGGTATGAATATTCAGATCCAAAATATTCAAAGATAAAAGTTCATATTGACATAAAAATAATAATACTTCAAGCATACTAACGAAGTAATTATGTATTCTCAAAATAACATGGCCAAAGAAAGTTCATCCCTACAAAATCATATAGTCTAATCATGCTCCCTTTTCGTCATACAAGAATGCTCTCATCATGCACAACCCCGATGACAAGCCAAGCAATTATTTCATACTTTAGTAATCTCAAACCTATACAATTTCACGCAATATATGAGCGCGAGCCATGGACATAGCACTATGGGTGGAATAGAATATGATGATGGGGGTTATGTGGAGAAGACAAAAGAGGAGAAAGTCTCACATCAACGAGGCTAATCAATGGGCTATGGAGATGCCCATCGATTGATGTTAATGCAAGGAGTAGGGATTGCCATGCAACGGATGCACTAGAGCTATAAATGTATGAAAGCTCACCAAAAGAAACTAACTGGGTGTGCATCCAACTTGGTTGCTCACGAAGACCTAGGGAACTTGAGGAGGCCCATTGTTGGAATATACAAGCCAAGTTCTATAATGAAAAATTCCCACTAGTATATGAAAGTGACAAAACAAGAGACTCTCTATCATGAAGATTATTATGGTGCTACTTTGAAGCACAAGTGTGGCAAAGGATAGTAGCATTGTCCCTTCTCTCTTTTTCTCTCTCTTTTTTGGGCCTTCTCTTCTTTTTTATGGCCTTTCTCTTCCTTTTTTTAATTCCTCACTTGGGACAATGCTCTAGAAAATGATGATCATCACACTTCTATTTATTTACAACTCAACGATTACAACTCGATGCTAGAACAAAAGATGACTCTATATGACCGGTGGTGTACCGGGATATGCAATGAACCAAGAGTGACATGTATGAAAGAATTATGAACGGTGGCTTTGCCACAAATACTATGTCAACTACATGATCATGCTAAGCAATATGACAATGATGAATGTGTCATGATAAACGGAATGGTGGAAAGTTTCATGGCAATATATCTCGGAATGGCTATGGAAATGCCATAATAGGTAGGTATGGTGGGTATTTTGAGGAAGATATAAGGAAGTTTATGTGTGAAAGAGCGTATCATATCACGGTGTTTGGATGCACCGGCGAAGTTTGCACCAACTCTCAATGTGAGAAAGGGCAATGCACCGTACCGAAGAGACTAACAATGATGGAAGGGTGAGAGTACGTATAATCCATGGACTCAACATTAGTCATAAAGAACCCACATACTTCTTGCAAAAATCTACAAGTCATCAAAAACCAAGCACTACGCGCATGCTCCTAGGGGGATAGATTTCTAGGAAAAGACCGTCGCTCGTCCCCGACCGCCACTCATAAGGAGGACAATCAAAGATCACCTCATGTTTCAAATTTGTTACATAAAGTTTACCATACGTGCATGCTATGGAACTTGCAAACTTCAACACAGGCATTTCTCAAATTCACAACTACTCAACTAGCACGACTTTGGTATTATTACCTCCATATCTCAGAACAATCATCAAGCATCAAACTTCTCTTAGTATTCGAAACACTCATAAGAAAGTTTTTACTAATCTTGAATACCTAGCATATTAGGATTATTTAAGAAAATTACCATGCTATTTAAGACTCTAAAAATAATCTTAGTGAAGCATGAGAGATCAATAGTTTCTATAAAACAAATCCACCACCGTGCTCTAAAAGATATAAGTGAAGTACAAGAGCAAAACTATATAACTCAAAAGATATAAGTGAAGCACATAGAGTATTATAACAAATTCCAAATCATGTATGGCTCTCTCAAAAGGTGTGTACAGCAAGGATGATTGTGTTAAACTAAAAAGCAAAGACTCAAATCATACAAGATGCTCCAAGCAAAACACATATCATGTGGTGAATAAAAATATAGCTCCAAGTAAAGTTACCAATGGAAGTAGACGAAAGAGGGGATGCCTTCCGGGGCATCCCCAAGCTTTGGATTTTAGGTGTCCTTAGATTATCTCGGGGGTGCCATGGGCATCCCCAAGCTTAGGCTCTTGCCACTCCCTGTTCCATAATCCATCAAATCTTTACCCAAAACTTGAAAACTTCACCACACAAACATAAAGTAGAAAATCTCGTGAGCTCCGTTAGCGAAAGAAAACAAAAGACCACTTCAAGGTACTGTAATGAACTCATTCTTTATTTATATTCGTGTTAAACATACTGTATTCCAACTTCTCTACGGTCTATAAACTATTTTACTTGCCATAGATTCATCAAAATAAGCAAACAACACACGAAAAACAGAATCTGTCAAAAACAGAATAGTCTGTAGTAATCTGTAACTAGCACAAGATCTGGAACCCCAAAAATTCAAAAATAAATTCCTGGACGTGAGGAATTTATCTATTAATCATCTTCAAAATGAATTAACTAAATATAACTTTCCAAATAAAAATGGCAGCAGTTCTCGTGAGCACTAAAGTTTCTGTTTTTTACAGCAAGATATCAAGACTTTCCCCCAGTCTTCCCAACGGTTCTACTTGGCACAAACACTAATTAAACACAAAAAACACAACCAAAACATAGGCTAGGTAAATTATTTATTATTAAACAGGAGCAAAAAGCAAGGAATAAAAATAAAATTGGGTTGCCTCCCAACAAGCGCTATCGTTTAACGCCCCTAGCTAGGCATAAAAAGCAAGGATAGATCTAGGTATTGCCATCTTTGGTAGGCAATCCATAAGTGGCTCTCATTATAGATTCATAAGGTAATTTAATTTTCTTTCTAGGAAAGTGTTCCATGCCTTTCCTTAACGTAAATTGGAATCTAATATTTCCTTCCTTCATAT
The DNA here is from genome assembly GCF_002162155.2 of Triticum dicoccoides. Lineage (NCBI taxonomy): Eukaryota > Viridiplantae > Streptophyta > Magnoliopsida > Poales > Poaceae > Triticum > Triticum dicoccoides. The sequence continues at coordinate 106,424,062 of NC_041382.1, read as the reverse complement.
CAATAAGTGCACCAATCGTTCTAAGAAAAGGTCTACTAAGGATAATAGGACATGAAGGATTGAAATCTATGTCAAAAACAATAAAATCTACGGGCACATAATTCCTATTTGTGACAATAAGAACATCATTGATTCTTCCCATTGGTTTCTTAATAGTGGAATCCGCAAGGTGCAAGTTTAGAGAGCAATCAAAATCACGGAAACCTAACAAATCACACAAAGTCTTTGGAATCGTGGAAACACTAGCACCCAAATCACATAAAGCATAGAACTCATGATCTTTAATCTTAATTTTAATAGTTGGTTCCCACTCATCATAAAGTTTTCTAGGGATAGAAACTTCCAACTCAAGTTTTTCTTCATAAGATTGCCTCAAGGCATCAACGATATGTTTAGTAAACGCTTTATTTTGACTATAAGCATGAGGAGAATTTAGCACGGATTGCAACAAGGAAATACAATCAATCAAAGAGAAATTTTCATAATTAAATTCCTTGAAATCCAAAATAGTGGGTTTAGCAACATCTAGAGTTTTAATTTCTTCAATCCCACTTTCATCAAATTTAGCATCAAGATCTAAAAACTCCGAATTTTTGGAACGCCTTCTAGGTAAAGGTGGATCATATTTAGTCCAATCATTATCAAGATTCATATTGCAAAACAAAGATTTAATAGGGGACACATCAATAAGTTTTAGATCTTCATCTTTATTTTCATTAAAATTTGGTTTAGCGTCCATCCTATTAACTAAGGTAGCCTGCTTATCCGAAATTTCAGCAGTCAATTTCTCAAGATGAGCAATTTGGGATCTTAAACCATCAAATTCTTTAGACATATCATCGAGCTCTTTATTCATAAAACTCATAAAACTTTTCTGTTCCTTAAGCTCATTTCTGAAGAAATTATTATGCTCAAATTGCAAAATCATAGAACTCCTAACATTGCTTTCGATCTCTTCTAACATTTTAAGGTGAAGATCACCAAATCTAGGTAGAGCCATTGAGACAAACAAGCAATCCAACACACAAGCAAACAAAAAGCAAGCTGGCAAAAAGAGGCAAATAGAGAAAGAGAGGGAGGATAGAGAGAGTGGGCGAATAAAACGGCAAGGGTGAAGTGGGGGAGAGGAAAATGAGAGGAAAATGGCAAATAATGTAATGCGGGAGATAAGGGTTGTGATGGGTACTTGGTATGTTGACTTTTGCGTAGACTCCCCGGCAACGGCGCCAGAGATCCTTCTTGCTACCTCTTGAGCACTTCCGTTGGTTTTCCCTTGAAGAGGAGAGGGTGATGCAGCAGAGTAGCGTAAGTATTTCCCTCAGTTTTTGAGAACCAAGGTATCAATCCAGTAGGAGGCTATGCGCGAGTCCCTCACCCCCGCACAAAACAAATAAATCCTTGCAACCAACTTGATAAGGGGTTGTCAATCCCTTCATGGTCACTTACGAGAGTGAGATCTGATAGATATGATAAGATAATAGTTTTGGTATTTTTGTGATAAAGATGCAAAGTAAAATAAAAGCAAAGTAAAAAGCAAAGGAAATAACTAATTATTGGAAGATTAATATGATGAAGATAGACCCGTGGGGCCATAGGTTTCACTAGTGGCTTCTCTCAAGAGCATAAGTATTTTACGGTGGGTGAACGAATTACTGTTGAGCAATTGACAGAATTGAGCATAGTTATGAGAATATCTATGTATGATCATGTATATAGGCATCACGTCCGAGACAAGTAGACCGACTCCTGCCTGCATCTACTACTATTACTCCACTCATCAACCGCTATCCAGCATGCATCTAGAGTATTAAGTTCATGAAAACAGAGTAACGCCTTAAGCAAGATGACATGATGTAGAGGGATTGAGGGAGTCCTGGATTAGGGGGTCTCCGGACAGCCGGACTGTTGGACTATGAAGATACAAGATTGAAGACTTCGTCCCGTGTCCAGATGGGACTCTACTTGGTGTGGAAGGCAAGCTAGGCGATACGGATATGTATATCTCCTCCTTTGTAACCGACCTTGTGTAACCCTAGAACCCCGCTACAAAAAAAAGACACATCCGTGACATTTTGGGTCGAACGAAATTTTTTTCTGCCATACATATGACACTTCTATGACGATAATTGTGACAAAACCCGGTATCATCATAGATGTGGTGGGCTCCTACTTCTCTGACAAAAACTCATGATAGAAAATGGGCTTTTCGTCCTGGGCGGGCCGGAGACACAGCTGCATGACATTCTTTGGGCTGTCCATGACGGAAAAAAACATGGTAGAAGCGAGGGGGGGGGGAATTTTGGGGAGTTCCCGGTTACGGTGGGAGGTCGGGGGCCGAGCGATGTGTGTTTCTCTCGTACACGTACGCGCGTGTGTGCGAGGCGTTGGCTCTAACTGAACCCGAGCGATTGCACTGCAGGCTACGCGTTACTTAACCCGAGCAATC
>NC_041382.1:106420203-106421030 GCF_002162155.2 Triticum dicoccoides | reverse complement strand
AACAGGACCCCGTGGAGGGCTGGATGAACAGGACCACCCCGTGGAGGGCAGGATGAAAAGTAGACGGTGGAGGGGTGCCCATGGAGGGGTGGTTGAACAGGACCCCGTGGTGTGGAGGGCTTGATGAACATTAGACTGTGGAGGGGTGGTTGAACAGTAGCCGGTGGAGTACCGCGCGGTGGAGGCTGGATGAACAGGAGCCCGTGGAGGCTGGAGGAGGTCGATGGTGGATGAACAATAGCTGGTGGAGGCTGGAGGGGGTCGACGGTGGAGATGAACAGTATCCTGTGGAGTCCCGTTTTGCGGTACGCCACACCCCTCCCGATGAACAGGACCCCCGTTTTGACAGTAGTGCTCCAACACAAGTCCGTTCCCTCCGTTTTGCGGTACGCCACACCCCTCCCGATGGGCTCCTACTTCTATGACAAAAAATCATGACAGGAAATGGGCTTTTCGTCCTGGGCGGGCCGGAGACGTAGCTACATGACATTCTTTGGGCCGTCCATGACGGAAAAAACCATGGTAGAAGCGAGGGGGAGGAAAATTTCGGGGAGTTCCCGGTTACGGTGGGAGGTTGGGGGCCGAGCGATGCGTGTTTCTCTCGTACACGTACACGCGTGTGTGCGAGGCGTTGGCTCTAACTGAACCCGAGCGAGGTGTTGGGCTCTAACTGAACCAGAGCGATTGCACTGCAGGCTACGCGGTACTTTACCCGAGCGATCGATCGATGGCTATTAACTGAACCCGATCGAGCGATTCCTTGGCTACTGCTGCTAACTGAAGCCGATCGATGCTTACTCTGGATGAACAGTGAGTGTTGCGCGGGG
>NC_041382.1:106406920-106419869 GCF_002162155.2 Triticum dicoccoides | reverse complement strand
TGCCTCTGGATGAACAGGACCCCGATCAATCGAGCCGGTTGGGGCTGGATGAACAGGACCCCGTGGAGGGTTGGATGAACAGGACCACCCCGTGGAGGGCAGGATGAACAGTAGACGATGGAGGGGTGCCCGTGGAGGGGTGGTTTAACAGGACCCCGTGGTGTGGAGGGCTTGATGAACAGTAGACGGTGGAGGGGTGGTTGAACAGTAGCCGGTGGAGTAGCGCGCGGTGGAGGCTGGATGAACAGGAGCCCGTGGAGGCTGGAGGAGGTTGACGATGGATGAACAGTAGCTCGTGGAGGCTGGAGGGGGTCGACGGTGGAGATGAACAGTATCCCATGGATTCCCGTTTTGCGGTACGCCACACCCCTCCCGATGAACAGGACCCCTGTTTTGACCGTAGCGCTCCAACACAAGTCCATTTCCTCCGTTTTGTGGTATGCCACACCCCTCCTGATCAACAGGACCCCCGTTTCGACCGTAGGAGGTCCGTTTCCTCCATTTTGCGGTACGCCACACCCCTCCCGATCAACAGGACCCCCGTTTCGACCGTAGGAGGTCCGTTTCCTCCGTTTTGCGGTACGCCAGACCCCTCCCGGTCAACAGGACCCCCATTTCGACCGTAGGAGGTCCGTTTCCTCCGTTGTGCGGTACGCCAGGCCTCGTTTCCATTGCCTCTTCCGTCCAAGCCCTCCCGATGAACACGACCACGCATTCCGTTCTGACCCATGAACACGACGACGACGCTGTTTCTCCGTTTTGACCCAGCCATGTACACGAGCCCTCGCCGTACGTATGCGCGAGTAGGCGTTCGAGACCCCGCCCGCATGTACACATACGTGGCCGTATTTTCTTTCTTGCACCCTGGCCGCTATACGTACGTGTACATGCTACGTGCGTGCCTCTACTACGACACATGCGCGCCTCTACATCGACCAATATGTACGTACATGCTCGCGACTAGAATGATAACGCTACGTACGCTTCGACCAGGTGGGTCCCGACTGTCAGGCACTTCCTTGCCTGCGAAGATGTAGCTGGTGGGTCCCAGCAGTCAGGGGGCAAATCGTTTTTTTGCCCATACGCACTTCCTTGCGTGCGAAGATGTAGCTGGTGGGTCCCAGCAGTCGGGGGGCCGGTGGGTCCCAACAGTCAGGGGGCGAATCGTTTTGGTTTTCTTTTTTTTGCCTGGACGCACTTCCTTGCGTGCAAAGATATAGCTGGTGGGTCCCAGCAGTCAGGGGGGCGAATCATTTTTTTTGCCTGGACGCACTTCGTTGCGTGCGAAGGTGTAGCTGGTGGGTCCCAGCTGTCAGGGGGAAACATTTTTTTCACGAAATACGGTGGCCCGTCCGGTGGGTCCCTGCTGTCAGGTGGAGGAATCATTATTTTCCGTGTAATAAGGAGGCACTTCCTTGCTACCGCCATGGACCCAGGTGTCAGCCTCTCCACGTACAGTCCACGTCCGATGGAAGTCGGTCCTTGACCACGTTGACCACGGCGCACTGAGAGCACCAGGGCGGTGGACGACGGCGAGGCCTAGGAAGGGGACGACTCAGAGCCGGTGAAGACGCGGCAGTGGATGCCCACGCGGAGAGGAGTATGAGGGTTCACTCGTTTGGCTGCGGTGTGAGGCTGCCGTCGCTGGGCCTGGCCAGCGGTGGGAATAGTAGGGGGCGGTGAGGCCTCCGCGGCAGCACAGCTGGCCACAGGAGGCAGGAGCAGGCGGCACGACCGGCGCTGCTTTGGGCGGCTGGAGCAAGAAGACCAGAGGTTGAAGAAGCACTACGGCCGTTGGATGAAACATTGCGCTCGCAAAAATTAATGAAATTGGAATTTTCCATATCCAAAAATAATATTTTATAAAGTAATCACGTGTTTGGAGCATTTTTTATAGTTACTGCCTAGTTTTTATAATTACATCCCATTTATTATTTCTTAAAGCCCATTTTCTTATTAATCCTAATGCAACCCTCCTAGGAAAGATTTGCAGCCCAGCGAGGTGAAGAATAACAACTTGACCTTGCCTCGGTATTCCTAAAAAAAGTATAGCTGGGCTAGCCATTTTCAGCTTGAAAAAAATTAATATCTGGGCTGGATATCTGGCCTGGGCTAGACGGGCCACAGCCCGCCCAGTTAATACCTGCAGCGATGTTTTCGTTGTTGTTCAGAGGAGAAAAATTAATATCTGGGTTAAACATCGAAAAAATCGGTAGTGCTCACACCTCAAAAACACAAATACTGCTCGAGCTGCTTGGTCCCAGCTGTCGGCCGCTTCTTGTGCAATTCTCTCGTTTATTGACTACTATATAGGTTTACAATGGTGTGGGACCGTGATGTTAGGAAACCAGGGGGAAGCAAAATAAATTACTCCAGCGAGCGCTTCCACCTCTGCCTCGTTGTCTCCCGTGGAAACCCCTTTCCTCCTTTTTTTGCTCGGGCAAGGAACAATGCCTGCAACACGTCCATGCGGTTATTAGGCAAGAAATAAAAGCCCTTTGCATGCTATGAATTACGATGGCCTGCATGGGTAGCTAATAAGGCATCCTCTTAACTGCTGTGATTAAATGTTGTGTTTAGAAGAGAGAAATATTCTTCTTTTCCACCAATCTGCTTGCACCTAGGTCGTGATGCACCTTCTAATACGACTTATTCACCTAGATGGAGGGAGTATATATATATATATATATATATATATATATATATATATATATATATATATATATATATATATATATATATATAATAAGGAGGCACTTGCGTACGTGAGGCTATGGATCTGGTGGGTCCCCATTGTCATGCTCTCCAAGTAAAGTCATCTCCTCGCCCGCGCACGCTTTCCGCCCGAAACAGTCAGCGCCGCCCGCCCCGCTTCCCGATGCAGGCGATTGCTCCGCCTTCAAATGACACAAGTGCCGTCCGTCCGTCCATCTTCCGCCCACATTAATGATACGCGGTTGCCGATGCGGCTACTCCGGCGCCACACGTCCGTCCCTCCGCCCGCCCACCATTGCTATATAAACTGCTGCGCCGGCCATAGCCGCAGTCATCCGCATCCATTCCATTTCTCCTATCCACACCACTACTGCCCACCATGGCTTCCTTGCAGTCCAGCGCTGTTTGGGACGGGCGGACGACGGACCACAAGGAGATGGCAGCCATTGCTGCCGACCGGCTGGCCGGTAGGCAGCCGGAGGACGACGACGTCCCAATGGAGAACATGGTAGTCGATGATCCGGCGCCAACCCGCTCCGCCACGCCATCCTCGCCGGTGCATTGCACCATGACCATCGGCTAGGACCGTGCCCAATATCTAGACAGTGTGAGGCAGATGCGTCAGGAGCAGTTCCGGGAGGTGCAGGCCGACGCCGCCTACAACCACTATCTCCTCCAGGAGCACCTGCAGGCGGAGGAGCAGATCGTCGCGGAGCGGGCGGAGCAGGAGGCGCTGCTTGACTCGTACCGCTCCGCCCGAAAGGGCCGCCTCGAGCGCTTGCGGTACCGCATGCGGGTGGCGGAGGCTGCGGCCGCCTACAAAGAGGCTAGCAAAGAGGGCGATGAAGCGGGCGAGGCGCTATTTGGCGAGGCCGAGGATGAGGCAGAGGACAATGCCGGCTCCGACGAGTCCCCGCTTTGCTGGCGTCGACGAGGCCCTGCTCCACCGAGGCCCTGCGACGCCAACAACAAGGCAGAGGACACCGCCGGCTCCGCCGAGGCCCCGCCCCGCCAACAATGAGGCAGAGGACATTGCCGGCTCAGCCGAGGCCCCACCCTGCCGGCAACGTGGGGGAGGATTTCCATCGCTCCGCTGAGGCGCCGCCCGCCGGCAACAAGACAGAGGACATCGCCGGCTCCACCGAGACCCCGCCCCGCTGCCAACGAGGCCGCGCCACACAGAAAACAAGGAAGAGTAGAACACGGTAGGTCGCCGCCGCTCGGGTCCAAGTAAGGCCACCGCTACTACCCTCCTGTTAAAGCCAAGCTAGGCGGGTTGATCATTGACGGCCGGTTAGCTTCTTGGCGGTGACGTGGAGTCGGGGAGTTCTGCTGGAGAATAACGCTGCTTCTACTTAACTGCTGGTGCAGTTTGCCGACTGACACATGGGCCCAACAGGCCACATGTCAGTTACGCAACTGCACCTAGAGTTAAGTCACTGAAGCTTATGTTTGGCTCAGTGGGACACAGGTGGGTAGCTTCGGTTAATTAATTATACCTCCTTCGTCACCAAGCTTCCTCCTTCATGGATCTCATTGGCACTCTTGATGTGGAAGAAAAGGCGAGAGCAAAGGACACACATGCTTGAGGAATTGAGGGAGGATCTAGTGCCAATATGGTATAGAAGAACTTCCAGACCCACAAGTTCAAGAACAAGGGCAAGTTTGATGGTAAAGCAAAGTTTGATGGGAAGAACAAGGCTGTGCAATAGACGAACTTCAAGAAGAAGAATGACAAGAAGAAAGGTGTTTGTCATGTGGTGATCTTGATCATTGGGCTCCTAGTTGCCCTAATCGCTATGACAAGCTAGGCCGGTTAATTAATTATACATCCAGCGCACCCCTTTATAGTTGAAATGTAATGAAATCCGGCATGTTTATATGAAATCCAACCGTGTATGAATGAATTTATTTCGATTAGTTCGAATTCCTGTATCACTAGCATTGGATGAACATGCAAAACAATACGTACTAGCATCGTTCCCAGGGTGATCACCTTGTTTGCAGCAGTTTCACATGTACTCCCTCCGGTCCTTTCTAGTCTGCATACAAGTTTTGTCTGCAGTCAAAGTATCTCTACTTTGACCAATCTTATACAAAAAGTATGCACTTACACAATGTGTGAAGTAAAAAGGAACAGAAGGAGTACAAAGAGTTTGAGCAGCTTTTTAGCGTTTTTGTACATTGCAATCGAACACACAGGCCTGGCAATCCACAGAGAACATTCAAAACAATCGATGATTATGCATCTCAGCGACTCACATGTCAGAGGAAATATTTACTTCACAACTAAAGAATAAAGAAAAAAATGATCGACGCTGCTGACAGCAAAGGGCGTCCCATTCGTAAATATCAAACGCATGTCTTGCTAAAATCAATGAGCAAAATTTGACAAGGTTGTCCCATTCCAAAATATCAAATGCCTGCGATTGTGGAATGGACAAGGTTTGCCATCAGTTCGGACATTGACATGGCATCTCATGCTAAATAAACCAGCTGTTCTTTTTGTGCAGTTCCACCAAAATCAACCAAATTCACGCGTAGCTTGTATGATTGTAGAATGCAACGCCTTGAACTTATCGGCACCTCCTTTCTTGTGGCGGAAATGAATGATTCGATGTATTCATGAACATTTTGTGCAGTTCCCATAGAAATCAAGCTGAGCACCCCTGTTTGCACAAATACAAAAAAGTGATTAGTATAGAGCAAACTATACTATGAATTGACAGTTTCAACAGGCACATACATGGTCCATGTAGAGCACACTTTTAGAAAAATGGAACTCACCAGAAAGAATCCTAGAACAATAGCAAAAAAATGGAGATTTTGTCAGTCCTTCTGAGCTGAAGTTAGTTTGGTCTTGTGGGGAGTAATGTAACCATTCTTCAACTGCTCCTTCTGATGATAAGATAGACAGGGCTTCTTCATCCTGGCATAGTCGGAACTAGTCACTTCACGTACTCCATATTCTTCTGCAGAGGAAGATGATCCTATTGTGCAACGACAAGAGGACTACTAAATGCTAGCATCACTGTTTGCTCGAAAAAAGGAAAGGAAATATTTAAAACAACACAGATGAAGCACTTCTCAAGGACAATACCACTTTTTCATGACAATATCTACACAGTAGCACAACACCAATAGAGATGACAAAGCTCAATCATATGGATGAAATCAGTGGGCAAGTACCAACCTTTGTCAGGAGGCTTATTGTGTAGAACATACAGATGAAGCATCTACGGTGGTGGCCAAGCTTACTATATACTCCTCGATTAGTTTAATGTTCCCAACATCTTGTTGTGCAGTTCCACTAAAATATATGGTATCTTCAAAGAAGATCCCTGTTTGCACAGGTAGAGATAATTACATATTACATTAAGAGTGGCATCAAATCAGTGGCAAAACAATTGCTCGTTCCAGCCATAGCAATAAATTAAGATGCAAAACTATATCATTACTTGTGCCATCACAGTTCCAGTGCTTCATTATAGCATCGGGAGTTGATTTTTGTTTTTCTTCCCCTTGTTATTCCCCTTCATCACTTGGTTCAATAACAAACAAGCTTCGCCTTCAATGTAAGATTTGGCATGTCAATTAGGGAGCACAAGTATAGTACTAAACTTAATTTTCTGATGAAAGTGGCAAAATACAGGCCAACAGTTGTGAAATATCCTTATCTTACCTCAATGGGATATTACGGTGCACATACAGATTGGAAGTCTTGTCTCCATTTGTGTAGTTCACTAAAATCAAGCAACATTATCGTACAAGTAGCACAACATATGAATGCACACTGCAAAATCATGTGAAAGAAGGCTAGTGCTGACCTCTCAGGATGCGGAATTCAAACAACTCACAAGAAGAAGATCTGAACCAAATTCGCCTTAACAGATAGGAAGTAAGATCTCCTCTTGTGCAGTTCCACTAAGATCAAGCAATCAAGCAACGTTGTCGGTGTGACATTTAGGTTGAACTGCACAAAACACTCTTAAAACAAAAGTGTTTTGTGCAGTGCAACAAAAGGTCACAATGGCAACGAGGTGAAGCAGATAACCCTGTTTACATAGAGGTGCAAAGGAAACAATTAGTGGTCAATAACAGTGGATGACACAGAAGCCAACAAAAAGAAGCATCTACCTTATCTAAATAGGAAAGAAAGCAAGACAGTAGCATTTCTCAAACGGTGGCATTGATTAATATTAACATAGAGATTATATTAACAATAAAATTCGTTAAACATGTAATTTTCTTTTAACTGTGGCATTGCATCAATTTTGCAGTGGCATTATTAGAGGGTGTTTGTTTAGAGGGACATTTTGGTGTAGGGACTATAAAAACTCTGTGTCAGTCCGTATTGGTCCCAGTTTTGTTATCAGACACCTTTCCCTATGTGAGCGCATCAAATCTAGTCCTGCTCAAACCCTACAGCCTTGTCCCTTCCTTTCCTTTTTGAACTAGTACTTTCGCCCCTTCCTTTCCTTTTTGAACCACGTCCTAGATTTATGCGATACAACTTTCCCCACTACTTTCCCCCATTCCTTTCCTCTTTGAACCACGTCCTAGATTAATGCTATACAACTTTCCCCCTTCATTTCCTCTTTGAACCACGTCTGAGATTCATGCTATATACAACTTTTCCCACTCCTTTCCTCTTTGAACCGCGTCCTAGATTCATGGTATACATGAAGCTAGAGCAATGCATGTGGAGTAAGTAAATTATACCTTAAGGTTCTTGGGGCGTGGTTCGGCGGGCGACGGGACGGCGGCGAAAAAGAAGGGGTCGGAGGCCCTCCCGCGCCGCCACTGGGTGGAAAGTGAACAGCTGCGCCGGTAGTCCCTCGCCAACGGCGACAATGTTAAGCCTCCTTCTCTTCCCGGCGGACGGATCCTGCCGGCTCTTTGAGTAGCAGTGAGGGGAGAGAGAGGCCGACGAAGTCTTGTTTAGATCTAGAGAGGGCGAGAGAGTGTGAAGAGAGCAACTACAAGCGCTGAGGCTCCAGCGGGAGAGGGCGAGAGAGTGTGAAGAGAGCAACTACAAGCGCTGAGGCTCCAGCGTGTATATATATACTGGAGAGAGAGTGTGAAGCGTGCAAAGCCTAGAAAACATTTTGACCAGTCAGAGAATCCTCGTGGCACAAATCATGCTAAAGTGTAGTTATCGAACCCGAGACCTCAAGTTTGATGAGCGAACAGGCTAACCAGCTACACAACCCTCCCGTTATGTTCAATGAGAGGGAAATAACCTTTTATACATTCCTGAATCCTTATTATAACATGCACACAAATTTTGGGCACTTGTATTCGACTTAAGTCAGTGTGCCACCGTATCTCGTATACTTACTACTCCCTCCATCTTGGTGTAATAAGTCACATTAGAAGGTGCAACGGGACCAAGGTGCGTGCGTGTGTGTGTGCGTGTGTGTTTAACACCATGTGTGTGTTAGAGAGAGCGACAGATCGACCTACTCCTACAAAGAGATGTTGTGTAGTGTACGATTTTAGCTGCGAGAGTCGGTGCATCCTCTCGTTTCCGGGCGTGTCCGGTAGGGACATGTAGACAGCTGCCACGGCCGCTCCTGACCAGCCTGGCCCACCCAAAGCCCCTCCATCGCCCGCACGCGCTTCCCGCCCGAAACGGCCAGCACCGCTCCAAAGAATCGGTGCCGCATTCATGCCCGGGCAGAGGGGACGCGACCTCTCACTAGCGCAAGAGTGATGGTTGCTTCGTCCGTCCAACTTACTGCTGGGTCTTTGTGATTTGACGGCTCATTGGTCTTTATTACTAAGGTTGTAGGACTGCTGGATGTCCCACGCTTTCGGCGAAAGGAGGTATACCTACTAGATTACAATTTTCTCCATTCTTACAGCGGAGGCATGCAAGAGCAGTGAAAACATGCAGGCTCAGTGATTCGCATGTGGTTCATGGTGAAATCTCTACAAGGACTTATATTTAGGAATGGAGGAAGTACTAGTATAGTACGTACTGTAATTTATCAGCGAGATAAATTTGTACAATGCTATGAAGCTTCCAGCTTCTGTTACATGTATCTTGCGTCCAAGGTTGCCCATTGCAACATTTCATCAAATACAAAGGAGACTAACATGCATGCTATTGCATCTCAATGATTGACAAATCATAGCAAGTATGTACTCCCTCCGTTCCAAAATAAGTTTCTCAACTTTGTGCAAACTTTGGTACAAAGTTGTACTACTACTAAAGGTGACACTTATTTTGGAACAGAGGCAGCTAAAGAAAAAACGATCCATGCAGTCCCTAGCCCTTGAACAGTGAACCCTGACCAGGCTTCAATTTGCTGGCAATGTTCGAGCTTCCTAATAAATGAAGTTTGCAACCTTTTGACCATCGGATCATTTTGTGCAGTTTCACCAAAATCGAGATGAGCATCCCTGTGGCAAAGAAATTGAACAAGCTTGATTAGAATAAGATTACCGGGACTAGTTGATGAGACATAAACTCATCACAAATACACTACGTAGAAGCCAGTAGAGGTATGTGCGGGGCAAAGAAGTAGAGAAATATCCACAGGGAGTGATGTGGGCAGCTGGAGCAGTGGTGCAAGCCGGGTGTAATGGGAGTTGTACCTGAGGGACGTAGCTCAACCTTGAGGAGGGCGGAGGGAGGCGGCAACTGCCCACGTCGCGGCAGTGAGCAAGGGCAAAGGCAACCACACCGGCTTTGTGAGAGAGAACGGCGGGGACCCCTAACCGGGACATGCCGACAATGGTTTTTCACCGTTGGCGACGGCCACCACATCTACACTAAGCATCCACCCCTTCCCCAAGCGGCCGTGATCCACCGGGATGTTAGAGATGTGGCCACAGTCGTTTTGTGCGAGAGAGTGTGAAGAGAGCAACCCTAGCAAGCAACCGTGTAGGCTGGCCCCTCCTGACTATGTATATAGTGGAGCGGTTTCCTTTTCTCTCCATATGAACCTGTCATATTGCATACGTGCCACTGAAGAAAAAAAACTTTATTTATAAATGACGCGGCACCTACTACTCGTTCTCCTATAACCTTGCGCTTGGCATCTCCAAGATATTAACCTTGCGATTGGCTCTTCGCCTCTTCGGGAAGTCGAGCAATAATGGTAGTGCAGTATATATTGTTCTGGCTATATGAGACCGAATGAATTGCTGCACGTCCACGGGGTCGAGGGGCGAGGGAGAGTGCTACATACGGAGCAAAATGAGTGAATCTACACTCTAAAATACGTCTATATACATCAGTGTTTAGAGTATGTACTAGTAGTTCATATTGAAATCTACTAAAGTACATATATATTCCAAACAATATGATAGTATAATCTCTATAACCAAGGTAGTAGGGACGAGGAGTAAACAGAGGGAGTAGTAAAATTTTCTCCTCGGGCTGCGAGCCACTGCGCGCGTGGGCGAGGGAGCGGGCGCAAGGCGTGGTAAGCAAGCTTCACCTCATTCTGCGAGCCACCGCGCCCGTGGGCGGGGGAGACGACGTACTAAGCAAGCTTCTCCTCGTTCTGCGAGTTGACAGGACACATCAAAAGTACTCCAGTGTATAGAGCCTTGCCTCTAAGGTAGGCCCCACATGGTTTGCCTCTTTTTTTTAACATAACACGTCAAGTCGCAATTTGTTTGTTCACCCGTGGTAGATGATCCTCCCTCCACCAAGTGGACAACCAGTACACGTGCCAAATTACCACGTGGGCTGCCTTTTTCGTACAAAAATGAGCTCCACCGTGTACCCGCGCGGGTGTGGTTGGGAAAGAGACGGGAGTACGTGCGCCGTGCATGCACCTCTTCTCTTCGTGCACGTCCCCCACCTACGTGGGGTGTGTGTGAGAGATACGAACCACGTTCGTGAGTGTTTTTTGTTTTGGGGTGGGGGTGGGGTGGGGGTTGATTTCCTGAATTATTTGTGGGAATATGTGTCGATGACATCTCAAACAAAATTTTGCATGCAATGTGTGTGAAATGGAGGCCTATCCATATCATAAATAGAGGGTCGGGCAATCCACGAGAAGAGAGGGACGGGTCATAGCTATCGATAGAGTCAAAGAGAGGATCAAGTGGGTGGGTGCGAGATCGATGAAGAGAGCCATCGAAATTGTTTGTGTGTACAAGTCAAAGATATAGGGCGACTAGCCTACTGGAACATTAGAGGGCACATGTCAAGTTTGTGTGTGGCAGGGAGACATGACTAGAGCGCTCGATGTATCGGTGTGTGTGGGGGGGAGGGGGTGGTGGGAGGGGTAGGCAGAGGCCTAACTATAGAGGTAGAACAACTCGTATATGTGTTGAGAAGGAGAGACCCAGCTATGTCTTGAGGGAGATAGGTGGACATCCATACATAACTGAAGGACGGGAAATATGATGGGACAGAGAGAGAGAGGAGGGAGAGAGGGAGGGAGAGGGAGGGAGAGGGGTAGAGTGCTGGATGGGTGATGGAGTTGCTTCTCGAAGATGGTGGGAGAGGCCTACTAGGCAAACTGAGGGTGGAACTGCAATGTTATCAATAAGAGTGGGGATGTGTTTCTGTGTGTGCCTGTGCGTGATAGATCTGTCGGGACGCATCCATGGATGATGAAGGGGAACCATGTGTTTGGTAAGCAAACCTAACTAGATCGGTAGATCAATTGTTGTTTGTCGGAGGAAGGGAGAGACACAACTAATGAGGTAGATCGATTGACGTGTGGGTAAAAACGAGTTATAAGGACCTAGCTAGCTATATGTATAGCGAGAGATCGGTCGGTGTACGTCCATTTGTTGGAGGCAAATAAGGCCCAGCGAGACGGATAGACAGAGAGAATGGAGCTAGGAGGTGGTGCGGGAGGCCCAACTACTAGCTAGATAGGGGGAGGAGTGTGCGGTAGTGAGAGCGATGAAAACAGGGGCGAGAGTTTACACGTGTGTCTGACCGTATGAGAGACATGAGGCAAGGACACATAAAGGAGGAGAGTGAAGGTGTGTTTGTATGTTGTAGGCAGGCACCGCATTCAAATGCTTTGACTTCACAACAATCATTACTATAGATCTTATTCAAATAGAGAAACGAATTCATATTTAGTTCATATTGAAGCGGTAGTATATATACGTTTGGAATGCACTAAAACGTTCATTTGAGTAGTAGGTTGCATGTATTATACACTGAGCGAAATATTTTAATTGAACATAACATAAATTCAAAGTTTCGAATGACATTTGTAGGGCGCATTGATTTGGGACAGTACACGTTAGGCTTGTCCGGAAATTCCAACCCGCACCTTGTTAGCCCGAAATATTTAAGATATATCTTTGCCTCGTTGTGCTCCGACAACTCCCTCCATCTCAAACCGCGCCTTGCTATTCCGAAATTACAACGCGCGCGAAAACTCCCACCTCCTGTGAAATCCAGACAAGCGAAATGCCCGTGGTACCCCTGAACCGAAAGAACCGCCTCAAATCGGTGGGGGTACTTTCGTAACTTACCCCACATTTCGGACAAGCGCGTCTCTAAGCCATGGTTCCCCACTGCCATCCCATCGGCCCACCCATTCGTACACCGAGGCCACGAAAACCCACGATGAAACCCCACACCCTGCTCCATCCGCCACCCAGCCGGAGCCTCTTCCCCGACGACGTCGTCCACAGTAACACCTCGACGTCCCTCATCCACCGTACCGGATGAGGATCCGTCGTCGATCTCATCGTCCCGCCGGTTCAGCCACCCCGTCCTCCACCTCCAAGGAGCTGCCCCGACGTTCCCCTCGTCTTTCGCGCCACCTCCATTCCCACACCGCCGTCTTCACCTGTACCACCGGAAGAGCATCATCATCACCGTTTCCTCGGATGAAGCTGCGGCCTAATCGGTGACACCGAAGAGGTTGTACACTAATCGCCGCATTTTCTTCTTGATTCGATCTCACGGTGCTGCCGGTGCTCGGTCCCGAGCCGACACGGCGCGGCTCCATCCACGGCGGCATCGCCGGCCACTTCCTCCACGGCGTCGCTCCCTCGGCGGCAACGTCCACATCAGTAGGACCTGCTGCTGCTTTAGCTCTCGCTCGTGCTGCTGCTCTGCTCTTGCTCTCGGTCCTTTGCCTGGTCTGCTCTTGCTATTGCTCTTGCTCTTTCTCGCGCTGCTGCTCTCGCTCTTGCTCTTGCTTGCGATGCTGCTCCGATTTAGCTACACTCTAGTCGACTGAATCGACTTTTGGGTCAGTCGATTTTCAGGTGGTGGTGGTGGGGGGGGCGCTGG
>NC_041382.1:106404186-106406606 GCF_002162155.2 Triticum dicoccoides | reverse complement strand
AGCCGCAGCGGGGAGGGGGGCTTGCCAGAGAGATACCCCACTATCTATCTTAGGGTTCAGGATGGGGGCGGTGGTCGCCGGCAGTGGCGGGGCGTTGGCGGGGCGGTGGCGTGGGGATCGCCGGAGAAAAAGCTCGGCACGGGGTGGCCTAGAGGGATGGCCGGGGCGGCGGCGGACCGACGGAGGGGAGTGTTTTCGGGGCGGGCGGGGTGGCGCACCGCCGGCCGCGGGCGGCAGGGGGCTGCTATTTGGCCGGCTCAGGGGGGTGGAGGTTGAAGATGAACCACAGGCCCTTGATTTCGTATCCAACGGCTGCAAAATCGACCGACCAGAGATGAAAAAGTCAGTTAACCGACGTGCAGCCTCACCTTGCTAGTGCATTCAGTTTCGACAGCAAAATTCAGTTCCGACAGTTAAGTTCAGTTTCGACAGTTAAGTTCAGTTTCGACAGTTAAGTTCAGAGATGAGTGGCTGATGTATTTTACATCTAGAACTTTGTGGTTATGTATTTTACGTCATGTATTGGAGATGCTACTATAATTCCACTCAGGTTAACGTTGTTCGTTGTCTCTCTTGTCCTGCTTCAGCCTCGGCATCGTACAACTCGCCGGAGCTGCTCCAACGACGAAACCCTCCATCACAGCGGAGCAGTACCTCGGGCTCCATCTCCAGACGCCTAAGATCTTCTTCCCCTCCTCTGACAGCCAAGTCAGCCGGAGCATCCTCACCGGCCAACCCAATCACGCTGAGATCGACATGGCTTCGCCAAAGAGGTTCTACACTTGTTGCATCTCTTTTTTACTCTACATGTTATATATATTGTCCACTAAGCACACGGATTTGTTCCTTTAGTGTCTCCTTGAAAGAAAAAATATAGGAATTTTAATTTTCACTTGTCCTCATTTTCAAATTCCTATTCACGAAGCACAAGACTAAGAGATAGTAGCATAATAGCATTATAACCGTACATTTTCTTGTGGTTTGACTTAATGTAATCATGCTTCTTTGCATCCTGTGATCTTCCAATTGTTGTGAATCAAACACCCAGATTGGAAGAAATCCTGTGTTTTTAAATTCTCTATTTTGCACGTGCATTCCTATCCTATTCCTGTCTATTTCCTATCCCTGCATTGTTGGAATCCTCCAATTCAAACGAGCCCTTACAGAATTACTTCTCTTACAGATAGTTGTCAAAGAAAACCTTGCGTGGTTTGTCCTGCTCCTGCTGCACCGTCGTCCACCCCAGCTCAGCTGCTCCAACGATAGAAGGGTACAGCACAACAGGGATCCGGCCTCCAGACTGTCTTTCGCCGCCTCAGATCATCTTCCCCGCCGCTGGCAGCCATGAAAATTGCACTACCATCATCAAATGAGCAGATGACCACGAGGACTACACGGGTCTGCAAGAGAGGTCTCACTCTTTCGTGTCTGCTTACGTTATGCATCGCTTAATATTGCATGCTACTTTATCGTCCTGTTCACCGATTAGACTCTGAGTCAGCTCCAAATTAATGGTCAAACTTGAGTTTTTAAATGGTTGTGGGGTACATATCGGTGCCGCTATCAATAGTATCTATCTACTATCTAGTTAATATCCGGTGTCTACTATGAGTTTCATGTTGGGTGGGAAACAAACAGTAAAGAAGCCATTATCTGTATTTTTTAACTAAAGCCATCATCTGCCTGCTATTATTGGTTTTGGGTCTATCCACAGGTTCCTACCATCACTCTGGATTTCTGCATGCACTCCTTACATAATCTCACTATGTTTTATTCCTATGCATGACAGTTATTGTAAGCAATGGCACTGAACATGTAGAGCAAAAGAGACGAGCCTTGCGTGGCAATAAAACTTCATGCAGACGTCGCTCCATGGCAGGCGCAAAGGCAGCCCCCTCCACGCATTTCGGACTGTAATCGAGAGGAAGATATCTGTTCTGAGGGGGATTCAGAAGGAGAAGACAACTCCTATTTACCCCCTGAGGTCTTCGCTCTAACTTGGCATGCTGATGTTGGTTATATCATGCATATGGTGTCTTGCATTGCTTACTTTATACATCAAATATGTCCTCTGCTTAGTTTAGACATCCTTTGTGCGAATGCATCTATATAGTTTATTCATCGTTTATGTGAATTATGCAACGCCATCTTGTTTAGCCAGGCATCATATATGTGAATTTTGCAATGCCATCCTGCTTAGCCAGTCATCATATATGTAAATTATATCAGGCCATCCTTTTTTTGGATACATATTACATTTGTCAAAAATGTTATTACATTCAACTGCTCTTCGTGTGCATCAGCCATTTGACACGGTGATGGCAAATTCTGGAGTGAAAACAAGGTCTTCAGAGCAGACTATGCTATCTGACGAAGCGCATATCTCGCTGGTTACGGATAGCTCCTCAAAGGAAGATTCA
>NC_041382.1:106321362-106403889 GCF_002162155.2 Triticum dicoccoides | reverse complement strand
TATGCTCTAACTTGGCAGGGTTATGTTGCTCATATCGTGCGTATGGTGTGTCGCATTGCTATGTCATTTGATTACTTTAGACATGCTTTGTGTGAATGCCACCTATTGAGTGTCTAATTACCATACATGTGAATTATGCATTGCCATCTTGTTGCAAGACATTATATATGTGAATTATACAATGCTATCTTGTTGCAAAGGCATTATATATGTGAATTATGCAATGCCATGCTGTTTAGCCAATCATCATGTATGTGAATTATATCATGCTATCATTTTTTTTGTATTACGTGTTCCATTTGTCGACAACGTTTGTATATTCAACTACTCTTCCAGTGCATCAGCCATTTGAAGCGGTGATGGAAGTATCTGGAGTGAAAACAAGGTATTCAGAGCAGACAATGCTACCTGCTGAAGCAGACATCTTGCTGGTTGCAGAGAGCTCCTCAGAGGAGGATTCAGAGACTGATGACCAGTCCTATTTTCCTCCTGAGGTCTATGCTCAAACTTGGCAGGGTTATATTACCCATGTCATGCATGTTGTCTTGCATTGCTTAGTTTTTACATCATATATGGATTTCCATATGCTTACTTGCTTACTATATAAATCATATATTTGAATTATATCATGTATCATGTTTACATAGTACATACACATCATCTATCTGAATTATGGCATGGCAACCCATTTAATAAAGACATCATATGGTTATATCATCTCATCCTGTTTAGTGTTTACAGTCATCATATTTTGAATTATGGCATTCTATCCGTGAATGTATGTGAATTATGGCATGCCAACCTATTTAATAAACACATTATATAGTTATGTCATGTCATCCTGTTTACATAGTCTCATATTTTGAACTATGTCTTTCCATCTTTTTTAGTTAGCCATCATAATGTGAAATTGTGTCATGCTATCCTGTTTAGTTAGCCATCATATATGTGAAATTGTGTCATGCTATCCTATTTGGTTAGACAACATAAATATGAATTATTTCATGCCCTCTTTTATTCCACACTATCCATTGCACCTGTATATCATACAATGTCTATACTTTCAATTACTTTTCTTGTTTATCAGCCATTTGAATTGGAGAGCGTGATGGCAGTATCTAAGGGAGTAACAACACGGTGTTCAGAAAAGATAGTGCTACCAATTGATGCAGATAGAACCACGGTTGTACTTGCCCAAGGACCAGATCCACCGCACATAACCCAGACTCTCGCAGATTGTACCCCTACCCAGTTGGACAGAGAACCAGCTACACCCCTTCTAACCCCAACCCCGGCAGATAGTAACCCAGTTCCAGTTGACACATCAGCGTCTCCACCATAGAGCACCCAAACACGAGCTGTTAGTAAGGGAACTGCAGTACCCAAAGCACGAGGACCACCTCTCCGAATCCCAACTCAACGCTTAAAGGAGAAGAAGATTTGTTCTCAGGTCAAGTTCTGTAGCTATGGTTCGTACTCCTTTGCTCTTGCATGACTGTATTTACTCATACCAACTATTTTCAAATTTGAAGGATGGAATTGAAACTCCAATGGCGCAACAGGTATGTTTTAAACTTGTTCCTTTAACTAGTTTTGCTGTTGTAACCTGCTCTATGTTGATTTCAGTTTCAATTGAATAAACAGTTATGTTCTCATGTCATGCACATTACAAGTGTTGTTATTTCTCTATAGTTACCCACACTTATATTCTGTCTATTCTGCTTTGTCTTGAACAAATATTATTTGAACTGTGTCTCTATCTTGATTTGGCAACAAAAACTAGAATGATATAGACCATAAAGTGACCATGGTACATAGATATATGTTTGTTTCATGCTGTTATCCTGTCCACTTTACTACTGAACTCATTTACCAAAATGAATTCCATATACAACATGGTAAACATGTGATGTGTCTGCTTGTTTCTCTTTTAGAATGCGGACAAAATATTAGAGAACAGTACCGCGTTATCCAATGGTAAAGGAAGTAATGCAGATAAGGTTCAAGATAGTGAGACATCCCTGTTGGTCTCCAAGAAAGCTGATAAAAACTATCTTGACGATAGTGAGGGAACCCAAAAGTCCTATCTTGATGTAGTGTTCGAGTTACTGGCCACTACTGCTGGCATAAGCTCTTCGAACTCGTTGCCTGAATCAGTTCGTCTTCTTGAGTCTCAACTTCAAGTTGAAACACATCGATCATCTGTGCTATGACAGGAAGCTGAAGGACTGAGGAAGTCCCTGTAGAATTCAGATGCATATTTTCTGGTGCAACAGCAAGCGCTGGAGGATTTAAGCACCAAACAAGAGAAAGTTAATAAGCTTGCTAAGCATCTTGCCAGCATTATGGGTACCCAGGATATAGTTTCTTGAGATCTTCTGAAGTGGTTTCAGTTCTAGATTTGTTTTTCTGTGGTGTTTATTTGCGTTGGTCGCCAACTTTGACAACCAGTGTATATGATATGCTGCTTTGTTCCCTATATTTGCACTGGTGGTGAACTTTGATGCCTAGTGGATTTAATATGTGTAATAGCCGTGATAGCCTAGCGTTAGTTGCTTGCGTATTTATTTCCTTGTAGTCTTGTTTATTTGTTTGCTTGTAGTCATTGTAGTTCTTTTTGCGCGGTTAGCTAGTGGCTGCAATAACCTATTTTTTAAAACTAGGCCACAATAACCATGGGCTAATATTTACTGTAGTGACACTAGGCCTCCTACTGGCCATAGAAACAGTGGGCCTTCTATGGGCCATAGAAATAATGGTCCTTCTACGGGTTGTAGAAACAATCAGCCTTCTGCAGGTCGTATTATCAATGGGCCTTATATGGGCCGTATAATCGACTGGCCAAACATGGGCCAAACAGACTGCATTATGGCCGTAAACGGGCGAGAGTTGGAATCGTCCGTTCATGGGCCGACCATAACGGGCCATCGTTAATAGGCCGTATTTGATGACACTATGAAATCGGCCCAACGTATTAACGGACCACAAACGGGTCGACTGTAACCACAGGCTGAATTTGGCCCACAAGCAGAAAATGACAGTAACGGGCCGTAAGTAAAGGAATGCTGGAAATGAGCCCAAGAATACATGGGCTCTGAGAAGGCCGAAAGATAACATGGGCTGGAAACGGCCCAACGGAATAACGGGCCGTTAATGGGTATAAAGTGATACACTGTTCATTACGGGCCAGTTTCACCATGGGCCGTTAATGGGTGTAAAGTGATACACTGTTCATTACGGGCCAGTTTCACCACGGGCCATTAGTAGGCCAAGAGTTACATAGGGCCACATAGGGCCGAAAGACGTCATGGGCCATACATGGGCCAGAAGTGAAAACGGGCTGGAATCATATTGGATGGCCCAGATGATGCTACTGGGCCTAATTCAGATAGGGCGTAACGGGCCTTGGGTTATTGGATTGTAAATGGGATATATTTGAACAGGCCGTTAACAGGCTTTCCATGGGCCGGCCCGCCAGCTTTTGACCAAGTCAAACGGGCCGGCCTTTTCACAGGAATGGGCCTTTGTTGGGCTGTGCCACGTGTCGACGTATCATAGGCGCCTATCTGACCGACTAACGAGCTGACACGTGTTTCGTCCGGCCAATAAGAATTTTACACGTGGAAATTTCCCATTGGTCAGGGATGTTAACGGGTTATCGGATCCAAAACCCGACCCGATAGTTTAACGATGTTCCGTTACGGTGGATGCCATGTGTCGGTCACCCTTGACGAAAGCACTTCTGTGACGCGCGATTTACCGTCATGGAAGTGGACACTTCTGTGGTGATAATTTTGGTAATGTCATGGAACACTTCTACGACAGCATAGGTATGACTATCTTGATTCTTTCATAAATTTGTCATGGATGTACATGCATGACAAAAAAGCGACCTATTGTGACAAACACGTATCATCATGGAAGTGTATTTTTTTGTAGTGCCCTCCGGTGTCTATATAAACTGGAGGGTTTTAGTCCGTAGGACAACATACAATCATACCATAGGCTAGCTTTTAGGGTTTAGCCTCTCTGATCTCGTGGTAGATCAACTCTTGTACTACTCATATTATCAAGAATAATGAAGCAGGACATAGGGTTTTACCTCCTTCAAGAGGGCCCGAACCTGGGTAAAACATCGTGTCCCCTGCCTCCTGTTACCATGTGCCTTAGACACACAGTTCGGGACCCCCTACCCGAGATCCGCCAATTTTGACACCGACATTGGTGCTTTCATTGAGAGTTCCTCTGTGTCGTCGCCATTAGGCTTGATGGCTCCTTCAATCATCGATAGTGATGCATTCCAGGGTGAGACTTTTCTCCCCGGACAGATCTTTGTGTTTGGCGGCTTCGCACTGCGGGCCAATTTCCTTGGCTATCTAGAGCAGATTGAGAGTTATGCCCCTGGCCACCAAGTCAGGTTTGGAAGCTTAAACTACACGGCCGATGTCCGCAGAGACTTGATCTTCGACGGATTCGAGCCCCTGCCTTGTGCGCCACACGGTCATGATGAGTATGATTTAGCTCTACCATCAGACAGTGTTCAGGAGATCGCACCGGCAACCGCCGTGACCCTCAATTTGGAACCAGCTGCCCCATCCATGGATGGGTGGATAGACCCCGCCATAGAGGCCGCACTCTCATCGGCGATCATGCCGAGTATCGACCTTACCCTTCACGAGAACCGTGACGCCGAACTACCGGATTCCTCCCCGGCCATGGACTCACAACCGCCTACGCCCGTGCCTATCGAATCCGATTGGGCGCCGATCATGGAGTTTACCTTCGCGGATATCTTTCAGCACTCGCCCTTCGGCGACATACTGAACTCATTGAGGTCTCTCTCCTTGTCAGGAGAGTCCTGGCCGAACTATGTTCGGCAGGATTGGGACGCGGATGACGAAGAAATTCGCTGCCTACCCACCACCCACTTAGTAGCCACTGTCGACGACTTAACCGACATGCTCGACTTCGACTCTGAAGACATCGACGGTATGGACGACGATGCGGGAGGGGAAGAGGAACCACTACCCACCGGGCACTGGACAGCCACCTCATCATATGATTTATACATGGCGCACACACCCAAAGAAGGCAATGGCGACAAGACATCGAAAGATGACCCCTCCAAGAAGCAACCCAAGCACCGGCGTCAGCGGCGCCGCTCTAAGTCTCGCCAAAGTAAAAGCGGTGACCCCAGCACAGGAGATAATAGCACTCCGGACAGTGCCAAAGACGACAACAATCCCCTCCAGCAAGATTTAGGGCAGGAGGATGGAGAAGCCAGCCCTCCAAAGAGAGCGGCGGATGGAGAGGCGGAGGATGATAATTACATGCCTCCCTCCGAAGACGAGGCAAGCCTCGACGATGACGAATTCGTCGTGCCTGAGGATCCCGTTGAGCAAGAGCTCTTCAAGCGCCGACTTATAGCCACGGCTAATAGCCTTAAGAAAAAGCAACAGCAGCTTCAAGTTAATCAAGATTTGCTAGCTGACAGATGGACTGAAGTCCTTGCGGCCGAGGAATATAAACTCGAACGCCCCTCCAAGAGTTACCCAAAAGCGTAGGTTGCTACCCTGACTGGAGGAGGAAGCACTCAAACCTACATCTCCAGCATATGATGTGGCTGACCGGCCACCTCGTGGCCGCGACAGAGAGGCATTTCAGCCGAAAACTCAGCCCGCACCCCGACGCCACTCAAATAAAAATTACAAGGCACGGGGAAACATGCTAGACCTGCAAGACATATTGGAGGACAAAGCAAAACATGCAAGATCGATCTATGAATCACGAGGGCGCGCCACCATGCGAGACAATAACCGTCACGCCGGATACAGTAAAAGTAAATCCGGCCGGGCCGAACATAGCGGACAAGACTCATTTGAGCTGCGTCGCGATATAGCCCAGTATAGAGGCGTCGCACACCCCCTATGCTTCATAGACGAAGTAATGGATCACCAAATCCCAGATGGTTTCAAACCTGTAAATATCGAATCATATGAAGGCACAACAGATCCTATGGTATGGATCGAGGATTTCCTCCTGCACATCCACATGGCCCGCGGTGATGATCTACACGCCATCAAATACCTCCCACTCAAGCTCAACGGAGCAGCTCGGCATTGGCTCAACAGCTTGCCAGCAAAGTCCATTGGCTGTTGGGAAGATCTGGAAGTCGCATTCCTCGACAACTTCCAGGGCACTTATGTTTGACCGCCAGATGCCGATGACTTGAGCCACATAATTCAGCAGCCAGAGGAGTCGGCCAGGCAATTTTGGACACAGTTCCTAACAAAGAAGAATCAAATCATCGACTGTCCGGATGCAGAAGCCCTAGCAGCTTTTAAGCATAACATCCGCGACGAGTGGCTCGCCCGGCACCTTGGCCAGGAAAAGCCGAAATCTATGGCAGCCCTTACGACACTCATGACCCGCTTTTGTGCGGGAGAATACAGCTGGCTGGCTCGCAGCAATAACATCTCAAAGAACCATGGTACTTCGGATACCAAGGATGGCAATGCCAGGTCATGTCGCAACAAACACAAGCGTTGCATTAACAGCGACAATACAGAGGATACGATAGTCAATGCCGGATTCAAAGGCTCTAAACCCAGTCGGCGGAAAAATCCATTTAAAAGAAGCAGTCCAGGTCCGTCCAGTTTGGACTGTATACTCGATCGCTCATGTCAAATACACGGCACCCCCGACAAGCCAGCCAACCACACCAACAGGGATTGTTGGGTGTTCAAGCAGGCCGGCAAGTTAAATGCCGAAAAAAAGATCAGGGGTCACATAGCGATGACGAGGAGGAGCCCCGGCAGCCGAACACTGGAGGACAGAAGAGGTTCCCCACACAAGTGCGGACAGTGAACATGATATACGCAACCCACATCCCCAAGAGGGAACGGAAGCATACGCTAAGGGACGTATATGCGTTGGAGCCAGTCGCCCCAAAGTTCAACCCATGGTCCTCTTGCTCGATCACCTTCGATCGCAGGGACCACCCCACTAGTATCCGTCATGGCGGATTCGCCGCACTGGTCCTAGACCCAATCATTGACGGATTTCACCTCACTCAAGTCCTTATGGATGGCGGCAGCAGCCTGAACCTGCTTTATCAGGACACAGTGCGCAAAATGGATATAGACCCTTCAAGGATCAAACCCACAAAAATGACCTTCAAAGGCATCATACCAGGTGTGGAGGCCCATTGCACAGGCTCAGTGACACTGGAAGTGGTCTTCGGATCCCCGGATAACTTCCGAAGAGAGGAGTTAATCTTTGATATAGTCCCGTTCCACAGTGGCTATCATGCACTGCTCGGGTGAACCGCATTCGCGAGATTCAATGCGGTACCACATTATGCATACCTCAAGCTCAAGATGCCAGGACCTCAGGGGGTCACCACAGGTTAATGGAAAACACAGAGCGCTCTCTCCGCACGGAGGAGCACACTGCGGCCCTCGCAGCAGAATCGCAAAGCAGCCTCTTAAGGCAACCCACTAGTTCGGCGATTAAGGACCCGGACACCTTCAAGCGCGCCCGGAGTAATCGGCAGCAAGACTTCCTGGCACGTTCCGAGCTTGCATAGCAATGCGGCCCCCACCCCAGTCCCAGCCACACGGTGAAATCCGTGCCATGCGTACATAATTACGCATTGAAAATACCATGGGCATAGGTGGGGAGGGGGGAACGACTGCGGCACGCCCCAAAACGCGGCTCAACCGCACTAGGGGCTTCTCGCTTTGTTGTTTTTCTCTCTTTTAGGACTTTAATCTCTGGAAACCCTATCCGGCAGTACGATTGCCGAACACATGATGCAACAACCAAGGAGGTAGAAAGCTACGTCGCACTACGGAACTCCTAGGTGGATAACGATAACGAGTGAAATACTTGCTTTAATACAATTCCTCAGCTTGCCCTTGGAGGGGACATGTCAAATACTCCTACTTTTTGCTTATCGCACTGCTTGTATCATTCTGCTTTAACGCACCTTTTTGAATAAACAATGCATAGCACTAGACTATTATTGCATTTTCTATTCTTCTTTTTATATATATGTATATGTTCATTCATGAGATCCAGCACTCGTACACTCTGGTATGGCCAATACGCTAGGGGCTTAAGCATACCCCATAATACGACGTGAGAAGTCCGAACACTTTAGACAGTGCGGCACCCCGAACCTATAGCATTATATGCATCAGCTCCGAATCATGTCTTGGGTCAATAGTTGGGTTTGCCCGGCTCCCATGTTTTGGTACCTTACGTTCCGCTATATCGGCTAAGGTAGCACTGGGAGAACTACTGCAATTGTGCCCCGGTTCAGCTGGGCTAAGCACCTCAGTAAAAAAAGCTAAAATTGACTGTCATGATAAGGCGAGAGACTGGTCGCTGTTCGAGAGGTTTCGGGTCCCTATGGACTTATGCCTCTTAGAGCGAGGAGTTGGCTTTGTACGGCTTAAGGCGTGTATAGCGTCCCAAATTCGGCCTTCCGAATACTAGGGGCTTTGCCAAAATTTAAAATTATAGAATTCTATGGCTAAGTGAGAGTGATAAAGCATTATAGTCCGATTGCCTTGTTCGTTGCGCTGAGCACCTCCCTTGAAGGACTCAAAAATGGGAACAAGAGTGCTCAGGTTTATCCCGAACACCCCAGCACTCGTGGCATGGGGGCAGAAGTCGACGACTAGCCGTCTCTCAGATTTGATAAACAGCGGAACATAAGGTAATATTTTAAATTCAAACAAGCGTTGCATAGCGCATATGAACAAGTTTTCATACCACAAGATCACACGAGCAAGTTCATTCAAATATTACATCTTTCGCACACTCGTCCACTACAAGACAGGCACCCTTCAGGATACCCTCATAATACATCTCGGGGTGGCGATGCTCCTTGCCCTGCGGCGGCCCCTCGTTCACCAGCTTCTTGGCGTCCATCTTGGCCTAGTGCACCTTCGCACAGGCAAAAGCCCGGCGTGCACCCTCGATGCAGACGGACCGCTTGATGACTTCCATCTGTGTGCAGGCATCCACAAGCCGCCTCACCAGGCCGAAGTAGCTGTTGGGAAGGGCGTCGCCAGGCGACATCCGGACTATAAAGCCCTTCATGGCCTGTTCGGCCGCCTTGTGTAGCTCGACCAGTTGCTTCAGCTGGTAGCTCATATGCATCGGGTGTTCGGTCCCAGTATACTGAGACCAGAACATCTTCTCCGTCGAGCTTCCCTGCTTGGCCTAGTAAAACTTTGTGGCATCCGACACGCTGCGGGGCAAATCTGCGAATGCTCCTGGAGAGCTCCGGACGCTAGTAAGTAACAAGTAATTTACTTTCACATGCTTGCTTTGCATATTGAATGCCTTACCCGCCGCTATCTTCCTCATCGCCTCAATCTTGCCGCACCTCGCCCACCCGTGCCTCTTGCTTTTTCCGCTCGGTGTGCTCCTGGGCCGCTTTGTTTTCGGCCTTGGACAGCGCTTGCTTCAGGGTCACCACTTCGGTCGTGGCCCCTGGCAAATTCATGATGATCCTATCATTTTGCAATCGCACCTTATATATATATAAATATATATATAGACTAGGTATTACTAACCTTTGATCTCCTCGAGCTGCCTCTTAACAAGGCCGAGCTCTTTCTCGGACCCCTCGAGGTCCTGCTTCAGTGTGGCGACCTCCGCAGTGAGTGCGGCAGAGGTCAGCAGCGAAGCCTGCTTACGCATATAGACATACTTATATTAGACTCCTGCAGATATTATTTGATCCTCTATTCGGCTTTTCTTTGTGAACACCAAACAGAGGATCAGGGGCTACTGTCTATGCGGTAATATTTTTCCTATATTTCAAATACTTACCACAAAGCCTGTTAGAAGGCTAGCACAGGCTTCAGTCAGTCCACTCTTGACGGACTGAACCTTCTTGATCACCGCACTCATAATAGTGCGGTGCTCTTCGTCGATAGAAGCGCCGCGAAGCGCTCCCAACAGGTTGTCCGGTGCCTCTGGATGGACAGAGGTCACCGGCACAGGCGTCTTACCCCTTCTGGAAGGGGGCCTCCTGCCCAAGTCCAGAACCACTGGAGGTTCCAACGTGGTGTTCGGCTGAGAGCCGAGCTTGGAAGCCCCGGGAGCCTTGCTCCCTTTGCTCCTGGAGTCCGGAAGGTCGCCTTGAGGCGCCTTCGGGACTGTCTCCCCCCGGCTCGGTGCCCCTTGAGACAATACCTCGGCATTGTCCGTAGGGCAAGGGAAGGAGGCGGTCGGAAGTGGATCACTATCCATATCCGACGAATCCAAGGAGCCGTCTGACGAGGATACATCGATACAGGCTTGGGGCGGTCTGCATAATCATATTTGGCGTTAGGAGAAGCAGTGTGACAAAGGTATGCTATGAGTTACTCTGGTATCCGAATACTTACGACTTCGCCACGGGCTTGGCCCTGAGCAGCCACTCGTCTTCGCCTTCGGCGGTGGTGGTGGAGTAGTCCGAAAGAAGAGTCCTTCCCTTCTTGGACCCTTCGGCCTCCCCGGTCGGGGCGGCCTTCCTTTTCTTGTCTCCCCCGGCTGGAGGGGGACCATCTTCATCTTCCTCCTCGTCTTCATGGGAGGAGTGCGTCGCGGAGTTATCGGACGATGAGTCCAATACCACCTGGCGCCGGGAACTCTTTCGGGTTCCCTTGGCCTTCTTGGTCTTCTCTGGCACCTTATAAGGAGTCGGAGTCAGCATCTCCATCAGGAGAGCGCCCGCAGTGTCTTCGGGCAGGGGGGCCGGACAGTCAATCTGCTCCGATGCCTCCACCCAGTCCTGTTAAAGGCATGGGAGCTCAGACCCCGCACATGGTTAAGCTATGGGAAATAAATATCCTACCAGATATACAGAACTTACCGGATTTGCAGGGCGCTTCGCGATTAGTCCGCAGTCCTCGGTGAAAGAGGGAGGGACCTCGGCGCCCTTGAACAACACCCTCCAGACATCTTTGTGCATCATGTCGAAGAGCTCGCTTAGAGTCTAGTGCCGGGCCGGGTCGAACTCCCATAAGTTGAAATCCCGTTGTTGACACGGGAGGATCCGGCGGAAGAGCATGACCTGGACTATGTTGACAAGCTTAAGTTTCTTGCTTGTCATGTTCCAGATACACTTCTGGAGTCCGTCCAGCTCCACCGATGAACCCCAGGACAGGCCCTTCTCCTTCCAGGAAGTGAGCCACGTAGGGATTCCGGATCGAAACTCGGGGGCCGCCACCCAGTTGGTGTCGCGCAGCTTGGTGATGTAGAACCACCCCGATTGCCACCCCTTTATGGTCTCCACGAAGGAGCCCTCGAGCCATGCAACGTTGGGCATTTTGCCCACCATGGCTCCACCACATTCTGCTTGATGGCCGCCCACCACCTTTGGCTTGATGTTGAAGGTCTTTATCCACAGGCCGAAGTGGGGCCAGATGCGGAGGAAGGCCTCGCAGACGACGATGAATGCCGAGATGTTGAGGATGAAGTTCGGGGCTAGATCATGAAAGTCCAGCCCATAATAGAACATGAGGCCGCGGACAAATGGATGGAGGGGAAACCCCAATCCACGGATGAAGTGGGGGAGGAAGACCACCCTCTCGTGAGGTTCTGGGGTAGGGATGACCTGCCCCACGGCTGGCAGCCGGTGTGCGATGTCCGCGGCTAAGTATCCGGCTCCACGTAACTTTTTGATGTGCCCCTCTGTGACGGAGGAGGCCATCCACTTGCCTCCTGCTCCGGACATGTTTTGGAGAGAGTTGAGAAGGAGGATCCGGACTTGGGCTCTGGAGCTCGAGTGTGCGAGAATGGATGAGCAAGGAGGAAGAAGCCGTTGATAGAAAAAGGTGAGATCCTATCCCTTTATAAGGGCGGACTAAACTATGCGCCCCACTAGCCTGGTAAAACTCGCTTATCCCCCAAGCGCCGTAATTGATGGCGCGGTTGGGTTACCCACGTCCGTATTGATGATAATCCCATAATAAGAGGAACACGATCTCTACTTTGACAAGACATGTCAAGAAACCGCCTCGCCTTATGTGCGGGGTTGGTTAAGGAAAAACGGTTCAAATAATTACCGGGCCGTGGCGTGATGCTATGCTGCCAAAACGTGTCAGCAGATTAGATTTGTGGAAATATTATTCTCTCTACGGTGGTATGTGGAACTTTTTTGCAGGGTCGGACACTATCCTTGTAATGAAACTCTTCTGTGGTGTATTCGGAAGAGAAACCCGCCTTGCAATGCCGAAGACAACACTGCGCGCCGGACTCATCATCATTGAAGCCTGGTTCAGGGGCTACTGAGGGAGTCCTGGATTAGGGGGTCTCCCGACAGCCGGACTATATCATTTGGTCGGACTGTTGGACTATGAAGATACAAGATTGAAGACTTTGTCCCATGTCCGGATGGGACTCCACTTGGCGTGGAAGGAAAGCTAGGCGATACGGATATGTATATCTCCTCCTTTGTAACTGACCTTGTGTAACCCCAGCCCCCTCCGGTGTCTATATAAACCGGAGGGTTTTAGTCTATAGGACAACATACAATCATACCATATGCTAGCTTTTAGGGTTTAGCCTCTCCGATCTCGTGGTAGATCAACTCTTGTACTACTCATATTATCAAGAATAATCAAGCAGGACGTAGGGTTTTACCTCCTTCAAGAGGGCCCGAACTTGGGTAAAACATCGTGTCCCCTGCCTCCGTTAGCACCCGCCTTACACGCACAGTTTGGGACCCCCTACCCGAGATCCGCCGGTTTTGACACCGACAGGGATAAATTCATGCAATATGATAAAAACCCCATCTTGTTATCCTTGATGGCAACAATACAATACGTGCCTTGCTGCCCCTACTGTCACTGGGAAAGGACACCGCAAGATTGATCCCAAAGCTAAGCACTTCTCCCATTGCAAGAAAGATCAATCTAGTCGGCCAAACCAAACTGATAATTCGAAGAGACTTGCAAAGATAACCAATCATACACAAAAGAATTCAGAGAAGATTCAAATATTGTTCATAGATAATCTTGATCATAAACCCGCAATTCATCGGTCTCAACAAACACACCGCAAAAAGAAGATTACATCGAATAGATCTCCACAAGAGAGGGGGAGAACATTGTATTGAGATCCAAAACAAGAGAAGAAGCCATCTATCTAATAACTATGGATCCGAATGTCTGAGGTAAACTACTCACACTTCATCGGAGAGGCTATGGTGTAGATATAGAAGCCCTCCGTGATGGATGCCCCCTCCGGTGGAGCTCCAGAACAGGCCCCAAGATGCGATCTCGTGGATACAGAAAGTTGCGGCGGTGGAATTAGGGTTTTGGCTCCGTATCTGATCGTTTGGGGGTACGTAGGTATATATAGGAGGAAGGAGTACGTCGGTGAAGCAACAGGGGGCCCACAAGGGTGGAGGGCACGCCTGGGGGGGGGTAGGCACGCCCCCTACCACGTGGCCTCCTCCTTTATTTCTTGACGTAAGGTCCAAGTCTCCTGGATCATGTTCGGTTAGAAAATCACGTTCCCGAAGGTTTCATTCCGTTTGGACTCCGTTTGATATTCCTTTTCTTCAAAACCCTAAAATAGGCAAAAAAAACAACAATTCTGGGCTGGGCCTTCGGTTAATAGGTTAGTCCCAAAAATAATATAAAAGTGGATAATAAAGCCCAATAATGTCCAAAACAGTAGATAATATAGCATGGAGCAATAAAAAATTATAGATATGTTGGAGACATATAACCAGCCTCCTTGCGCTCCACAACAATGGCCACACTGACGGCCCGTGAGTTAGCAACCACATATAACAGCAGCGGTTCCTTCTCAACGAGGGCAGCAAGAACCGGCAGCTCAGCAAGCTATCTTTTTAGATCTTCAAAGGTGGAGTTAGCAGCGTCACTCCAGACAAAGTCATCCGTCTTCTTCATCATTTGATACAACGGCATAGCCTTCTCACCCAACCGGTTTATGAACCGGCTCAAAGCTGCAACTTGACCCGACAGCCGCTGAACGTCATAGATGCATGCCGGTTTAGCCAAATATGTAATCGCTTTAATTTTTTCTGGGTTAGCCTCAATGCCTCTGTTAGACACCAAAAAGTCCAAAAGCTTGCCAGTTGGGACTCCGAAAACGCACTTGGCCGGGTTAAGCATCATTTTGTAGACCCGGAGGTTATGAAAGGTTTCCTTCAGATCAACTACCAAGGTTTCCTTCTCTCTGGATTTCACCACTATATCGTCCACGTAAGCATGGACATTACGCCCAATCTGATTGTGAAGGAAATTCTGTAAAGACCACTGATAAGTCGCCTGGGCACTCTTAAGCCCAAAAGGCTTAGACACATAGCAGAAGGCTCCAAACAGAGTAATGAAAGTCGTCTTCTCCTGGTCCTTAACCGCCATTTTGATCTGATGATAGCCAGAATAAGCATCCAAAAATCTCAAACGCTCACAACATGCCGTAGCATCAATGATTTGATCAATACGAGGGAGAGCAAAAGGATCAGTCGGACAAGCTTTGTTTAAATCTGTGTAATCCACACACATACGCCAAGTGCCATTTTTTTGAGCACCAGCACCGGGTTAGCCAACCACTCTAGGTGAAAACCTTCAACAATAACCCAGCCGCCAAGAGCCGGGCCACCTCTTCTCCAATATCCTTGCGCCTTTCTTCATTATATCGCCGAAGAAACTGCCTGACCGGCTTAAAGTTTGGATCAATATTAAGAGTGTGCTCAGCGAGTTCTCTCGGTACACCCGGCATGTCAGAAGGCTTCCATGCAAAGATGTACCGGTTCTCATGGATGCACTCGATGAGCGTGCCTTCCTATTTTGGATCGAAGTTAGCATTGATAGTGAACTGTTTGGATGAGTCGCCAGGCACAAAATCAATCATCTTGGTATCATCAGCTGACTTAAATTTTAGCGCTGACTCATGCTCTGTAGTTGGCTTCTTCAAAGACGTCATGTCTGCCGGGTCAACATTATCCTTATAAAACTTAAATTCCTCTGTTGGACAAACAGACTCGGCATAAACAGCATCACCTTCTTCACATTCCAGGGCTATCTTCCGGCTTCCATGCACTGTGATGGTGCCCTTATAACCCGGCATTTTGAGTTGGAGATAAACATAACACGGCCGTGCCATGAACTTAGCGTAAGCCGGTCGTCCAAACAGAGCGTGATATGGGCTTTTGATCTTAGCCACTTCAAAAGTCAACTTCTCAGCCCTAGAATCATACTCATCCCCAAAGGCTACTTCCAGCTCAATTTTACCAACTGGGTATGCCGACTTACAAGGCACAACTCCATGAAAAATAGTATTGGACGTCTTAAGAATTTTGTCAGTCAACCCCATGCGACGGAACGTCTCATAATAAAGGATGTTGATGTTGTTGCCTCCGTCCATGAGCAGTTTAGTGAATTTGTATCCGCCAACCTGAGGTGCCACCACCAAAGCCAGATGACCCGGATTATCAACCCGGGGAGGATGGTCTTCCCTACTCCATATAATAGGCTGCTCAGGCCATCTTAAATAACATGGAACTGCCGGTTCAACAGCATTTACAACCCTCTTATGAAGTTTTTGGTCCCTTTTGCAAAAACTAGTGGTGAATATGTGATACTGCCCACTGTTCAACTGGTTTGGGTTACTCTGATACCCGAACTACTGTTGCTGCTGATTACCTTCGCCGGATTGCTGATTATAGCCGCCCTGACTGCCTTGAGGGCCCTGGCCATGAAAACCGACATCGCCTGAGCCGGTGCCCGGGCCATGAAAGCCGTCACTGCCTGAGCCGCTGCCAGGTCCGTGCTTACCATCAAACATGTTGGAATTCTTAAAAGCCTTCATGATCATACAGTCTTTCCACAGATGGGTGGCTGGCTTCTCCCGGGTGCCGTGCCTTGGACAAGGTTCATTTAGTAACTGCTCAAGGGTGGGACCTGACCCGCCAGACCGAGGAGGTCGCCTCCCCTTGCACCATTGATTGTTACCTGTGCATTAGCGTTAGCCACAAACTCCAGACTACCGTCGGCCTTACTTTTATTACCTCCCTGATTCGCCGGGTTGTGCTGGTAACCTTTGTCGTTGCCGTTCTTCTTTCCCTTCCCTATCTTCTCTTCGTCAGACGCGGGATCCTTGGTACTGTAAGAATCAGCGTACTTGACATGAGCCGCCATTAGCTGGCCCATGTCATTACAATCACACTTGAGCCGCCCCAGCTTCTGTTTCAGAGGTTCAAAATGGCAATTTTTCTCCAACATTAAGACCGCGGAGCCGGCATCCATCTTATCAGATGAATGTATTATTTCCTTGACACGGTGCACCCAATGGGTCGTGGATTCACCTTCCTCTTGCTTGCAGTTAGTCAAGTCCACGATCTACATGGGTTGCTTATAGGTATC
Source organism: Triticum dicoccoides (assembly GCF_002162155.2). NCBI lineage: Eukaryota > Viridiplantae > Streptophyta > Magnoliopsida > Poales > Poaceae > Triticum > Triticum dicoccoides. Next base: position 106,387,486 of record NC_041382.1, on the reverse strand, counting down.
TTTGAAGTTCTGAATGAACCGGGCTTTTAACTCCGCCCATGAGCCGATGGAGTTGGGTGGCAACCCTTTCAACCAAGTGCGACCTGTTCCATCCAACATCACAGTGAAGTACTTGCCCATTTCTGCATCACTGACCTCCAATAACTCCATGGCCATCTCGTAACTTTCAATCCATGCCCCGGGCAGCAGGTCGGCTATGTAATTAGGTACCTTACAAGGCCCCTTAAAGTCCTTTGGCAAACGCTCATTACGCAGAGCCGGCACTAGACAAGGGACACCTCCTGTCCTTGTGGCCACACCTACTTCAACAGAGGTCGCTGGATGAACCGGAAAAGCCTGGTGAGCCGCCAGCTCAGCTGCCTGCTGAACCGCCCGCTCAGCCTCTTGATGGATCCTCTCCTGGTCCACCAAGTTAAGAGCTCCATCCCGCGCCGGGTCATGCCTGCGTGGTTGGTTACGGCGTTGGGCGTTGCTTGACATGGCCGCCAAGTCCATATGCCTGCTATAGCTCGGGCTCCGGCTTGGGCGAGGGGTTGAATGGATTCTGTCTCGACTATAAGAGTATGCATCCTACTGTGCTAGAGCCGTCTGAAGAAGCTCTCTGACCCTTCGTGTTTCGATCGCGGTTGGAGAGTCGCCTTCCATCGGGAGAGCCGCCAAACAAGCCCACGCAGCGGTAAGATTCTCCAAAGGGATAGAAAAGTGACCCGGTGGTATTTATGTGTAATGAGGCGGAGCAGTATTCACACGGGGGGTTCCATGGCCCGTGGTTGAACCGGCGCCCCAGTCTTGGGTGTTGTGATCCCGTTTGCCTCTGTTGGGTTACTGGGACCAGCCCCAGGTGTGTGGAAGAGGTTCCTAGGATCATAAGTCAGAGGCAGACGTGATTGAGCCTTTTGGTGCCTTCTCCTCATGACCTCGTTTGATGCGTTCAGATCCACCGAGAGCCAAAAAGTCTCTGCTTGAAGCTGCTGAGCACGAGCATCCAAAGCTGCCCGTTCTGCAGCCATCCTCACGTCCTCCGCTGCCAAATTCTCCTTGGCTTGTGCTACCTCACCACGTAACCGTGCCACTTCTGCATTGTGCTGAGCTTCGTCTGCCGGTTCAACCACGACGGTCAACAAGGTCGTCATCCTATCCATGAGATCCATCAGCACCTGAGCCGGAGGGCGCACGGGGTCTCCTGACCCGGCTGCCGCCGATCCGGTGGTTATTGCTGCCGCGGCCATAGAATTCTGACCGGGTTGAGTGCCATCCATGAAGACCCTGGCTGGATTCGGTGGCTCAAAGGGGTTCGGAATACTGCTGCCATCGGAACAGCCCCCGAGCCCACCATCCTGTAGTGGATACAATGAATCCGTCTCACCTGTGGACGACTCACCGTCAGAGTGGACAACCGTCTCGCTGCCATCCACAGATCCTTCAGAAGACTCCCCTCCATGGATGCAACACATGAAGGCACGCCTTACGGCAGGCTGAGTCTGGGCGGGTCTCGCAGGCTGAGCCGTTTCGATGAGGTCGGTGCAGACGTCCGGCTCAGGGCCTGGCTCGTCGATCCGGCCAATGAAGACATGGATTCCACCGAAGGGGACCCGGTACCCGTACTCGATTGAGCTGGCCTTAGGGCCCTAGCCCGCGTCATCGATGTAGAGCTTGCCACGACGACTCTTGGTCATCTGGCCCACAGCGTATCCCTTGAGCCCTTTGAAGCAGCCCTTCAAGAACTCAAATCCACCATGCGTTGGCCCCACGGTGGGCACCAACTGTCGTGGTATTGTCACGGCAGATATCCTAGTGAAAGGACTAAGTCGTGGAGCCATCGCAACTAGGAAGCTTAAAGGGGTTAATCGGGACAAAGGACACGAGAGGTTTATACTGGTTCGGCCCCTTGTGGTGAAGGTAAAGCCTAGTCTAGTTGTTGTGGTATTGCTAGGTTTTGATGACCAAGGAGCGAAATATGCTGGCTTGTCTCTCGATCTGTTGTTTCTTGCCCTAAGATGCTGTCGGGTCGTCCCCTTATATACACAGGTTGATGCCTGGCTGCCTATAGAGTCCTAGCCGGCTCATACAACATGTCCGGCTCGGTAACTTCTTTTACATGCCTTACTTTACAAGTCTTACTCATACATGTCGATTTACAATTATGGGCCCTAAGCCGCCTCTGGGCTTGGGCTTGCTACAAGTCTTATAATGAACCGTCGCCTTGTATACTCGCCGGGCTTCTTTGAGTAACCCGCCATTAAGATTGACCTGGTCCCTTCTGGGCGGGTCATACCTGGTAGTCATATCCCCAATAGAAATGGCAAGTAAAAGTGGTCTTTGATTGATCATCACCTGACACAGGTATTTGAGAGAAGCCAGAGTAACCATCTAGAAAGCAAAAATGTGTATGTTTGGATAATCTTTCTAGCATTTGATCAATAAAAGGTAAGGGGTAATGATCTTTTTTAGTAGCCTTATTTAATTTGTGGAAATCAATTACCATCCTATAACCTGTAATAATTCTTTGCGGAATCAATTCATCTTTATCATTAGGAACAACAGTAATACCTCCCTTCTTAGGGACACAATGGACAAGACTTACCCACTGACTACCAACAACGGGATAAATTATACCTACCTCAAGGAGCTTTAATATTTCCTTTCTTACCACTTCTTTCATCTTAGGATTCAGCCGTCGTTGATGATCAATAACGGGTTTGGTGACTTCCTCCAAATTTATTTTGTGTTGATATAGAGTGGGACTAATGCCCTTAAGATCGTCAAGAGTATATCCAATAGCAGCACGATGCTTCTTCAGAGTTTTCATTAATTTATCTTCCTCCTTCTCTGAAAGGTTAGCACTAATAATAACAGGATATATTTTCTTTTCATCAAGATAAGCATATTTTAGAGTATCAGGTAATGGTTTAAGCTCAAACATGGCATCACCCTTGGGTGGAGGAGGATCCCCTAGGATTTCAACAGGCAAGTTGTGTTTCAGAATAGGTCCCTGTTTAAAGAATACCTCATCTATTTCCTTTCTTTCATTCATAAACATATCATTTTCATGGTCTAGCAAGTATTGTTCTAATGGATCAGTAGGAGGCACGGCAATATAAGCAAGACCAATAATTTCATCTTTACTAGGAAATTCTTTATCATGGGGTTTTCTACGAAATTTAGAAAAATTAAACTCATGATACATATCCTCTAAACCAACAGAAACAATATCCTTATTGCAGTTTATCTTAGCATTGACAGTATTCAAGAAGTGTCTACCAAATATAATGGGACAAAAACTATCTTGAGGGGAACCAAGAACAAGAAAATCAGAAGGATATTTAGCCTTCCCACACAAGACTTCAACGTCTCTAACAACCCCAATTGGTGAAATAGTATCTCTATTAGCAAGCTTAATGGTAATATCAAAACCTTCTATTTCAGCTGGTGCAATATCATGCATAATTTCGTTGTATAAGGAAATAGGTATTGCACTGACTCTAGCACCCATATCACACAAGCCATGATAACAATGATCTCCTATTTTAACAGAAATAACAGGCATGCCTACCACAGGTCTATGTTTATCGTTAGCACCAGGTTTAGCAATTCTAGAAGTCTCATCACAGAAGTAAATAACATGCCCATCAATATTATTGACCAAGAGATCTTTAACCATAGCAACATTAGGTTCAACTTTAACTTGCTCAGGGGGTTTAGGTGCCTTAATATTACCTTTGTTGACCACAGTTGAAGTTTTAGCATGATTCTTTATTATAACAGGGAAAGGTGGTTTCTCCACATAAGCAGTAGGAACAATAGGATCATTATAAGTGATAGTCTTTTCTTCAACTTTAATAGGTGCAACTACTTTTACTTCAATGGGAGGATTATATTTAAACCACTTCTCCTTAGGGAGATCAACATGAATAGCAAAGGATTCAAAGAAAAAAGCTACTATCTCAGAGTCAAGTCCATATTTAGTGCTAAATTTACGGAAAACATCGGTATCCATAAAAGATTTAACACAATCAAACTTAGGTGTTATACCTGACTCCTTACGTTCGTCGAGATCCCAATCTTCAGAGTTGCATTTAATTCTCTGCAATAAATTCCATTTGTATTCAATAGTCTTCATCATAAAGGAACCAGTACAAGAAGTATCGAGCATGGAGCGATTGTTGTCAGAAAGCCGAGCATAAATTTTTTGAATAATCATTTCTCTTGAGAGATCATGATTGGGGCATGAATATAACATTGATTTAAGCCTCCCCCAAGCTTGAGCGATGCTTTCTCCTTCACAAGGCCAAAAATTATAAGTATAATTATGATCACGATGAACAAGATGCATAGGATAAAACTTCTGATGGAATTCCAATTTCGACCATTTGTAGTCCCATGATCCCATATCATCACATAGCCTATACCATGTCAATGCATATCCCTTCAAATAAAAAGGGAAGACCTTCTTCTTGATAACATCATCGGGCATACCTGCAAGCTTAAATAATCCACAAACTTCAAACACATAGATTAAGTGTAAGACAGGATGCAATGTTCCATCTCCTGCAAAAGGATTAGCTAGCAGTTTCTCTAGCATACCCGAAATAATTTCAATGTAAACATTTTCATTTTTAGTAGGTTGAGGAGCAACTATTTGCTCTACTGATCGAGGTGAAGATACCCCGAACAAGCCCCTCAAAGGCTTACTTTCCATAGTAACATTTGACAGTAAATTTCAGGACACTGCATAAATTTTTCCTTACCAAATTCCACCTACCAAAGGCGCTTCACTCCCCGGAAACGGTGCCAGAAAAGAGTCTTGATGACCCACAAGTGTAGGGGATCTATCATAGCTTTTCGATAAGTAAGAGTGTCGAACCCAACGAGGAGCAGAAGGAAATGATAAGCAGTTTTCAGTAAGGTATTCCCTGCAAGCACTGAAATTATCGGTAACAGATAGTTTTGTGATAAGGTAATTTGTAACGAGTAGCAAGTAATAAAAGTAAATAAGGTGCAGCAAGGTGGCCCAATCCTTTTGTAGCAAAGGACAAGCCTGGACAAACTCTTATATGATGTAAAGCGCTCCCGAGGACACATGGGAATTATCGTCAAGCTAGTTTTCATCACGATCATGTGATTCGCGTTCGGTACTTTGATAATCTGATATGTGGGTGGAATGGTGCTTGGGTACTTTCCTTAATTTGACAAGCATCCCACTTATGATTAACCCCTATTGCAAGAATCCGCAACTACCATAGAAGTATAAAGGTAAACCTAACCTTATCATGAAAAATATGGATCCAAATCAGCCCCTTATGAAGCAACACATAAACTAGGGTTTAAACTTCTGTCACTCTAGCAACCCATCATCTACTTATTAATTCCCAATGCCTCCCTCTAGGCCCAAACATTGGTGAAGTGTCATGTAGTCGACATTCACATGACACCACTAGAGGGATGACAACATACATCTCATCAAAATATCGAACGAATACCAAATTCACATGACTACTAATAGCAAGACTTCTCCCATGTCCCCAGGAACAAACGTAACTACTCACAAAGCATATTCATGTTCATAATCAGAGGGGTATTAATATGCATAATGGATCTGAACATATGATCTTCCACCAAGTAAACCAACTAGCATCAACTACAATGAGTAATCAACACTACTAGCAACCCACAGGTACCAATCTGAGGTTTGGATACAAAGATTGGATACAAGAGATGAACTAGGGTTTGAGAGGAGATGGTGCTGGTGAAGATGTTGATGGAGATTGACCCCCTCCCAATGAGAGGATTGTTGGTGATGACGATGGTGATGAATTCCCCCTCCTGGAGGGAAGTTTCCCTGGCAGAACAACTCTGTCAGAGCCCTAGATTGGTTCCGCCAAGGTTCCGCCTCGTGGCGGCGGAGTCTCGTCCCGAAAGCTTGCTTATGATTTTTTCCTCAACGAAAGACTCCATATAGCAGAAGATGGGCATCGGAGGGCCACCAGGGGGCCCATGAGGCAGGGGGCGCGCCCCCACCCTCATGGCCAGGGTGTGGCCCCCCTCTGGAACTTCTTGCGCTCGGTATTTTTTATACATTCTGGAAATAGCTTCCGTGAAGTTTCAGGACTTTTGGAGCTGTGCAGAATAGGTCTCTAATATTTGCTCCTTTTCCAGCCATGAATCCCAGCTGCCGGCATTCTCCCTCTTTATGTAAAACTTGTAAAATAAGAGAGAATAGGAATAAGTATTATGACATAATGTGTAATAACAGCCTATAATGCAATAAATATCGATATAAAAGCATGATGCAAAATGGACATATCAATAACATGCCCATCAATATTATCAGCCAAGAGATCTTTAACCATAGCAATATTAGGTTCAACTTTAACTTGCTTAGAGGGTGTAGGTGTTCTAGTATTACTCTTACGAACCATAGTTTTAGCTTTAGCATGATCCTTTATTCTGACAGGGAAAGGTGGTTTCTCAATATAAGCAGTAGGAACAACAGAATCATTATAGGTGATAGTCTTTTCTTCAACTTTAATAGGTGCGACTACTTTTACTTCAATGGGAGGATTATATTTAAACCACTTCTCCTTGGGGAGATCAACATGAGTAGCAAAGGATTCACAAAAAGAAGCTACTATCTCAGAGTCAAGTCCATATTTAGTGCTAAATTCACGGAAAACATCGGTATCCATAAAAGATTTAACACAATCAAACTTAGGTGTTATAGCTGAATCCTTACCTTCATCAAGATCCTAATCTTCAGAGTTGCGTTTAATTCTTTCCAATAAATCCCATTTGAATTCAATAGTCTTCATCATAAAAGATCCAGTACAAGAAGTATCGAGCATGGAGCGATTATATAGAGAAAGCCGAGCATAATTTTTTTGAATAGTAATTTCTCTTGAGAGCTCATGGTTGGGGCATGAATATAACATTGACTTAAGCCTGCCCCAAGCTTGAGCCATGTTTTCTCCTTCGCGGGGCCAAAAATTATATATATAATTACGATCACGATGAACAAGATGCATTGGATAAAACTTCTGATGAAATTCCAATTTCAATCGGTTGTAGTTCCATGATCCCATATCATCACATAGCCTAAACCATGTCAATGCCTTTTCCTTCAAAGATAAAGGGAAGATCTTCTTCTTGATAACATCCTCGAGCATACCTGCAAGCTGAAATAATCCACAAACTTCATCCACAAAGATTAGGTGCAAATCGGGATGCAGTGTTCCATCTCCTGTAAAAGGATTAGCTAGCGGTTTCTCTATCCTACCCGAAGGAATTTCAAAGTAAACATTTTCAGTAGGTTTAGTGGGTTGAGGAGAAACTCTTTCCTCTACTGGTCGGGGTGAAGATACCCCGAACAAGCCCCTCAATGGATTATGTTCCATAGTAACAAGTGACAGTAAATTTCAGCACACTATATAAAATTTTCCTTACCAAATTCCACCTACCAAAGGCGCTTCACTCCCCGACAATGGCGCCAGAAAAGAGTCTTGATGACCCACAAGTATAGGGGATCTATCGTAGTCCTTTCGATAAGTAAGAGTGTCGAACCCGACGAGGAGCAGAAGGAAATGATAAGCAATTTTTAGTAAGGTATTCTCTGGAAGCACTGAAATTATCGGTAACAGATAGTTTTGTGATAAGGTAATTTGCAACAGGTAACAAGTACTAAAAGTAAATAAGGTGCATCAAGATGGACCAATCCATTTTGTAGCAAAGGACAAGCCGGGACAAACTCTTATATAAAGGTAAACGCCAAGGACACATGGGAATTATCGTCAAGCTAGTTTTTATCACTTTCATATGATTCACATTCAGTACTTTGATAATTTGATATGTGGGTGGACCGGTGCTTGGGTGCTGCTGATAACCCACAAGTATAGGGGGTCGCAACAATTTTCGAGGGTAGAGTATTCAACCCAAATTTATTGATTCGACACAAGGGGAGCCAAAGAATATTCTCAAGTATTAGCAGCTGTGTTGTCAATTCAACCACACCTGGAAACTTAATATCTGCAGCAAAGTATTTAGTAGCAAAGTAATATGATAGTAGTGGTAACGATAGAAAAAGTAATGGTACAGAAGTAATATTTTTGGTGTTTTGTAGCGATGGTAATAGTAGCAATAGAAAAGTAAAAAAGCGAAGAACAATATATGGAAAGCTCGTAGGCATTGGATTGGTGAAGGATAATTACGCTGGATGCGGTTCATCATGTAACAGTCATAACATAGGGTGACACAGAACTAGCTCTAATTCATCAATGTAATATAGGCATGTATTCCGAATATAGTCATACGTGCTTATGGAGAAGAACTTGCATGTCATATTTTATCCTACCCTCCCGTGGCAGCAGGGTCCTATTGGAAACTAAGGGATATTAAGGCCTCCTTTTAATATAGTACCGGACAAAAGCATTAACACATAGTGAATACATGAACTCCTCAAACTACGGTCATCACCGGGAGTGGTCCCGACTATTGTCACTTCGGGGTTGCCGGATCATAACACATAGTAGGTGACTATAGACTTGCAAGATAGGATCAAGAAGTCTCATGTATTGATGAAAACATAATAGGTTCAGATCTGAAATCATGGCACTCGGGCCAGTGACAAGCATTAAGCATAGCAAATTCATAGCAACATAAATCTCAGAACATAGTGGATACTAGTGATCAAACCCTAACAAAACTAACTCGATTACATGATAAATCTCATCCAACCCATCACCGTCTAGCAAGCCTATGATGGAATTACTCACGCACGGCGGTGAGCATCATGAAATTGATGATGGAGGATGGTTGATGATGACGATGGCGACGGATTCCCCTCTTCGGAGCCCCGAATGGACTCCAGATCAGCCCTCCCGAGAGAGTTTAGGGCTTGGCGGCGGCTCCGTATCATAAAACGGGATGAATCTTTCTCTCTTTTTTTCTCCCCGAACACGAATATATGGAGTTGGAGTTGAGGTCGGTGGAGCTCCAGGGGTCCCACGAGGCAGGGGGCACGCCCAGGGGGTAGGGCGCGCCCCCACCCTCGTGGACAAGGTGTGGGTCCCCTAGCGTGGATCTTTCTTCCAGTATTTTTTATATATTCCAAAATAATTCTCTATTGATTTTCAGGTTATTCCGAGAACTTTTATTTCTGCACAAAAATAACACCATCGCAATTCTGCTGATAACAGCATCAGTCTGGGTTAGTTCCATTCAAATCATGCAAGTTAGAGTCCAAAACAAGGGCAAAAGTGTTTGGAAAAGTAGATACGACGGAGACGTATCAACTCCCACAAGCTTAAACCTTTGCTTGTCCTCAAGCAATTCAGTTGATAAACTGAAAGTGATAAAGAAAACTTTTACAAACTCTGTTTGCTCTTGTTGTTGTAAATATCTAAAGCCAGCATTCAGGTTTTCAGCAAAGATTATGAACTAACCATATTCACAATAACATTTAGGTCTCATGTTTACTCATATCAATGGCATAATCAACTAGCGAGCAGTAATAATAAATCTCGGATGACAACACTTTCTCAAAATAATCATGATATGATATAACAGGATGGTATCTCGCTAGCCCTTTCTGAGAACGCAAAACATAAATGCAAATGACAGCGGTGCTCTCCAATTGGTGCTTTTTAATAAGAGGATGATGACTCAACATAAAAGTAAATGGATAGGGTCACAGAGGGAAGCAGGGATTTGTAGAGGTGACAGAGCTCGGTTTTGAAATAGATATGAATAATATTATGAGTGGTATACTTTCATTGTCACCATAACAACCGAGAGATGGCGATATCTTCCATGCTACACACATATAGGCGGTTCCCAAACAGAATGGTAAAGTTCATACTCCCCCTCCACCAACAAGCATCAATCCATGGCTTGCTCGAAACAACGAGTGCCTCGAACTAACAATAGTCCCCGGGGAGTTTTGTTTGCAATTGTTTTGATTTGATTTGCTTAAAGCATGGGACTAGGCATCCCGGTGACCAGCCACTTTCTCGTGAGTGAGGAGTGGAGTCTACTCCTCTTGAGAATAACCCGCCTAGCATGGAAGATACAGACAGCCCTAGTTGATACATAAGCTATTCGAGCATACAAAATAGAATGTTTATTTGAAGGTTTAGTGTTTGGCACATACAAATTTACTTGGAACGGTAGGTAGATACCGTATATAGGTAGGTATGGTGGACTCATATGGAATAACTTTGGGGTTTATGGGATTGGATGCACAAGAAGTATTCCCGCTTAGTACAAGTGAAGGCTAGAAAAAGACTGGGAAGCGACCAGCTAGAGAGCGACAACAGTCATGACCATGCATTAAAATGAATCAACACCGAATGCAAGCATGAGTAGGATATAATGCACCATGAACATAAATATCATAGAGGCTATGTTGATTTTGTTTCAACTACATGTGTGAACATGTGCCAAGTCAAGCCACTCGAATCGTTCAAAAGAGGATACCGCCCTATCATACCACATCACAACCATTTTAATAGCATGTTGGCACGCAAGGTAAACCATTATAAACTCCTAGCTAATTAAGCATGGCATAAGCAACTATAATCTCTAATTGTTATTGCAAACATGTTTATTCATAATAGGCTGAATCAGGAACGATGAACTAATCATATTTACAAAAACAAGAGAGGTCGAGTTCATACCAGCTTTTCTCATCTCAATAAGTTCATCATATAATCATCATTATTGCCTTTCACTTGCACGACCGAATAGTGTGGAAAATAATAATAGTGCACGTGCATTGGACTAAGCTGGAATCTGCAAGCATTCAATTCAAGAGAGAAGACAAGGTAATATGGGCTCTTTTGTCAAATCAACAATAATGCATATAAGAGCCACTTTAACATTTTCATTATGATCTTCTCCTCTCGACCCCCAGAGAACAAGAAAAGAAATAAAACTATTTACACGGGAAAGATCCCAACAAGGAAAAGAAGAACGAGAAATCTTTTTGGGTTTTCTTTCTAGTTACTACTACAAGCATGGAAAGTAAACTAGCTAAAAGCCACAACTAATTTTTTTGTTTTTTCTTAAGATTTATTAAACATACAAGAAGAAAGCATAAAAAGGAAAATAAACTAGCATGGATGATACAATGAAAAAGTATGAGCACTGACAACTAGCATGAGTGTGTGAACATGAATGTAATATCGGTGAGAAATAAGTACTCCCCCAAGCTTAGGCTTTTGGCCTAAATTGGTCTATGGCCACGGCTGGCCTGGTGGATATCCAAAGTAATAGTTCGGGTCATACTGAGAAGAATCCCCCTGGTGCCACTGGTTGGCGATCTCTTCCGGATTCCACTAATAAACAGACTGCCGGTGAGGATCAAATTGTGGTTCCGGCTCTGGCTCTGTAGTTGGTATGGGGTTTTTGGTACGCGTGAATGGCCTTAGGCGGAACAAGGTACTTGCCTGCAGATAAGTCAAACAAGGAAGGAGCAGCGAAAGTAATAGTCTCAGGGTGATTTTTATCAAATATCAGCTTATACTTAAGCATCTTTTCCTTATTCTTAACGATAAAATCATGTGCTACCATACTCTTATAGTCTAGAAAAACAGGAGGCAGCAACTTCTCTTCCTTCTCATAATGCCTAATAGGTATGTTAAAGTGTGCAGCGAGGCACGAGGCGAAGATGCCTCCAAGGATGGGGCCCTTAGTACAGTTAAGATTTAACCGCTTTGCAACAATAGCGCCCATACTAAATGTGTCATCACGGAACAAGGCATGGCACAAAATAACAATATCACGGGCACTAAGGTTGCCACAGTTTTCGTGACCAATTAAGCATCTACTAGCAAATATTGTGAAGTAACGTAAAACACGAAAATGTATGCTAGTAATTCTTGCATCGTAAACTTTCCTCGTTTCCCCTATAGCAATTGTATCAATAAACCCATCCACATCGTCACAATGTGGTTCCTCTATGCTGCCCTCAAAAGGGATCAAACAAACCCGACAAAAATCACGAAGTGATATCTCCTTATGCTCATCATATAAATAAAATTCCACCATAGGTGGTGAGCTCCTAGCATGGAAATGAAAGTTTTGCACAAAGATATTGGTGAGTAAGAGATACTGTTCGTGTTGGTCGTGGAGGAAGGCATTGAGGCCTACATTCTCATCCAATTCATAGAAATCATCATAAATCTCGGCTGCTCTCAAGAACACATCACAAGGCCATTCACACGGCCGGACCTCCGAGGTGCGAGGGAGATTATACTTGGGCCTCTTATCCTCCTCACTTTGCTTATCCTTCGAGCTTCGGCTCGATGAGCCACTCAAAAATCTCTTCATCCTTTTATGACAATATTTGAATTTTTTAGTAACTTCAAAATAAAAGTGAACCAAACTCAACAAAATTGATAGCAACTACTCCTACAAGTGCCTAGAGGATATATCATGCATTAAAACTACATTTGACCATGTAAATTTGAAATGCAAGCTCAAGAACAGGGTCACCTAAGCGGCAAAAATATGAAATGAATAAAGCACTAGAACAAAAACTAATTGGACCATTGGAGGAGTCACATACCAAGGAACAATCCCCCAAAGCAGTTTTCTGAATGGAGGTTTGAGCAAGGAGATTGAAAATGGCAGCAAAATGAGCTTGGGCTTGGGTTTGAGCTGGTTGGTGATTTTTTGGGAGGAAGAAGGAGTGTGTGGTGGCTGGAATAAGTGGAGGGGAGCCAACATGGGCCCACGAGGCAGGGGGGCGCCCAGGGGGGTAGGGCGCGCCCTGGACCCTCGTGGCTAGGTGCTTGCTCCCCCTGCTGTGTTCTCAGTGCCAGATATTCTCAAATATTCCAAAAAAATCATATTTAAATTTCAGGGCATTTGGAGAACTTTTATTTTCGGGGTATTTTTTATTGCATGGATAATTCAAAAAATAGACAGAAAAATATTATATTTGCTTTATTTAATATAAATAACATAAAGTAAAAAGAGGGTACAAAGAGTTGTGTTTTCTAAATTCATCCATCTCATGCTCATCAAAAGGAATCCACTAACAAGGTTGATCAGGTCTTATTAACAAACTCATTTTGAATAACATGAAACCAGACAATTTTCGAATAACACTAAGTTACCTCAACAGGGATATGCATGTCCCCAACAATAAGAATGCCATATTTCTTCTTGACAGTAGGAAGAGGAAATTCAAAACCTCCAATAGTAATTGTTGAATTTTTTCCAATAGAATTGATACTATGGACTTGAGGTTGTTTCCTCGGGAAGTGTACCGTATGCTCATTACCATTCACATGAAAAGTGACATTGCCTTTGGTGCAATCAATAACAGCCACTGCAGTATTCAAGAAGGGTCTTCCAAGAATAATAGACATACTATCGTCCTCGGGAATAACAAGAATAACAAAATCCGTTAAAATAGTAATGTTTGCAACCACAACAGGCACATCCTCACAAATACCGACAGGTATAGCAGTTAGTTTGTCAGCCATTTGCAAAGATATTTCAGTAGGTGTCAACTTATTCAAATCATGTCTACGATATAAAGAGAGAGGCATAACGCTAACACCGGTTCCCAGATCACATAAAGCAGTTTTAACAAAGTTTCTTTTAATGGAGCATGGTATTGTTGGTACTCCGGGATCTCCTAGTTTCTTAGGTATTCCACCCTTAAAAGTATAATTAGCAAGCATGGTGGAAATTTCAGCTTCCGGTATCTTTCTTTTATTAGAAACAATATCTTTCATGTACTTAGCATAAGGGTTCATTTTAAGCATATCAGTCAAACGCATACGCAAGAAGATAGGTCTAATCATTTCAGCAAAACTCTCAAAATCCTCATCATCTTTTTTCTTGGATGGTTTAGGAGGAAAAGGCATGGGTTTCTGAACCCATGGTTCCCTTTCTTTACCGTGCTTCCTAGCAACAAAGTCTCTCTTATCATAACGTTGATTCTTTGATTATGGATTATCAAGATCAACAACAGGTTCAGTCTCTACATCATTATCATTACTAGGTTGAGCATCAACATGAACATCATTATTAACATTATCACTAGGTTCATGCTCATTACCAGATTGTGTTTCAGCATTAGAAATAGAGATATCATTGGGATTCTCAGGTGTGTCAATAACAGGTTCACTAGAAGCATGCAAAGTCCTATCATTTTTCTTTTTCTTCCTCTTAGAAGGACTAGGTGCATCAATATTATTTCTCTAAGAATCTTGCTCAATTCTCTTAGGATGGCCCTCAGGATACAAAGGTTCCTCAGTCATTTTACAAACTCTAGTCATAACTCTAATAGCATTATCATTTTTCTTACTATTTAATTCATTGAGCAAATCATTCTGATCTTTAAGTACTTGTTCTACTTGAGTGGTAACCATAGAAGCATGTTTACTAATAAGTTTTAGTTCACCTTTAACTCTGGACATATAATCACTCAAGTGTTCAATCATATAAGCATTGCGTTTTAATTCTCTACCAAAATAAGCATTGAAGTCTTCTTTCTTAACCATAAAGTTATCAAACTCATCCAAACATTGGCTAGCAAACTTAGTAGGAGGGATTTCAGCTTTATCATATCTATAGAGAGAATTTACCTTTACTACCTGTGTCAGGTTATCAAGACCATGTACTTCTTCAACAGGCGGTAAATTAAGACCATGTATTTCTTCAATAGGAGGTAAATTCTTAACATCTTCAGCTTTATACCTTTTTCCTTCATATATTTCTTTGCCTCTTGCATATCTTCAGGACTGAGAAATAGAACACCCCTTTTCTTCGGAGTTGGCTTACGAGTTGGCTCAGGAAGTGTCCAATTATTTTCATTGGTCAACATATTATTTAATAAAATTTCAGCTTCATCTGGTGTTCTTTCCCTGAAAACACAACCAGCACAACTATCCAGGTGGTCTCTGGAAGCATCGGTTAGTCCATTATAAAAGATACCAAGTATTTCATTTTTCTTAGGAGGATGATCAGGCAAATCATTAAGTAATTGGAGAAGCCTCCCCCAAGCTTGTGGGAGACTCTCTTCTTCAATTTGCACAAAATTATATATTTCCCTTAAAGCAGCTTGTTTCTTATGAGCAGGGAAATATTTAGCAGAGAAGTAATAAATCATATCCTGGGGACTATGCACACAACCAGGATCAAGAGAATTAAACCATATCTTAGCATCACCCTTTAATGAGAACAGAAATATCTTAAGGATATAATAGTAGCGAGTTTTCTCATCATTAGTGCACAGGGTGGCTATATCATTTAATTTAGTAAGATGTGCCACAACAGTTTCAGATTCATAGCCATAGAAAGGACTAGATTCAACCAAACTAATTATATCAGGGTCGACAGAGAATTCATAATCCTTATCAGTAACAAAGATAGAGGAAGTAGCATAAGCAGGATCATATTTCATTCTAGCATTCAGAGTTTTTTTTGTTTCAGCTTAGCTAATAATTTCTTAAGATCACTCCTATCATTTCAAGCAAGAAAATCTCTAGCACTTTCTTCATCCATAACATAGCCCTCAGGCACAACAGGTAATTCATATCTACGGGGAGAATCTTCATCATCACTTTCATCAATATTATCAGTTTCAATAATTTCATTCTCTCTAGCCCTAGCAAGTTGTTCATCAAGAAATTCACCAAGTGGCACAGTAGTATCAAGCATAGAAGTAGTTTCATCATAAGTATCATGCATAACAGAAGTGGCATCATCTATAACATGCGACATATCAGAATTAATAGCAGAAGCAGGTTTAGGTGTCGCAAGCTTACTCAAAACAGAAGGTGAATCGGGTGGAAAGCTAGATGGCAGTTCCTTACCTCCCCTCGTAGTTGAGGGATAAATTTTTGTTTTTGTGTCTTTCAAGTTCTTCATAGTGACTAGCAAGATATAAATCCCAAGTGACTCAAAGAATAGATTTATGCTCCCCGGGAACGGTGCCAAAAAATAGTCTTGATAACCCACAAGTATAGGGGATCGCAACAGTTTTCGAGGGTAGAGTATTCAACCCAAATTTATTGATTCGACACAAGGGGAGCCAAAGAATATTCTCAAGTATTAGCAGCTGAGTTGTCAATTCAACCACACCTGGAAACTTAATATCTGCAGCAAAGTATTTAGTAGCAAAGTAATATGATAGTAGTGGTAACGTTAGCAAAAGTAACAGTAGCAAAAGTAATATTTTTGGTGTTTTGTAGTGATGGTAACAGTAGCAACGGAAAAGTAAATAAGCGAAGAACAATATATGGAAAGGTCGTAGGTATTGGATCGGTGATGGAGAATTATGCTGGATGCGGTTCATCATGTAACAGTCATAACATAGGGTGACACAGAACTAGCTCCAATTCATCAATGTAATGTAGGCATGTATTCCGAATATAGTCATATGTGCTTATGGAAAAGAACTTGCATGACATCTTTTGTCCTACCCTCCCGTGGCAGCGGGGTCCTATTGGAAACTAAGGGATATTAAGGCCTCCTTTTAATAGAGTACCGGACCAAAGCATTACCACATATTGAATACATGAACTCCTCAAACTACGATCATCACCGGGAGTGATCCCGACTATTGTCACTTCGGGGTAGCCGGATCATACCACATAGTAGGTGACTATAGACTTAAAAGATAGGATCACGATCTCTCATATACTGATGAAAACATAATAGGTTTAGATCTGAAATCATAGCACTCGGGCCCTAGTGACAAGCATTAAGCATAGCAAAGTCATAGCAACATCAATCTCAGAACATAGTGGATACTAGGGCTCAAACCCTAACAAAACTAACTCGATTACATGATAAATCTCATCCAACCCATCACCGTCCAGCAAGCCTATGATGGAATTACTCACGCACGACGGTGAGCATCATTTAAATTGATGATGGAGGATGGTTGATGACGAGGATGGTGACGGATTCCCCTCTCCGGAGCCCCGAACGGACTCCAGATCAGCCCTCCCAAGAGAGTTTAGGTCTTGGCGGCGGCTCCGTATCGTAAAACGCGATGAATCTTTCTCTCTTTTTTCTCCCCGAACACGAATATATGGAGTTGGAGTTGAGGTCGGTGGAGCCCCAGGGGGGCCACGAGGCAGGGGGCGCGACCAGGGGGGTAGGGCGCGCCCCCACCCTCGTGGACAGGGTGTGGCCCCCGTAGCGTGGATCTTTCTTCTAGTATTTTTTATATATTCCAAAATAATTCTTCGTTGATTTTCAGGTCATTCCGAGAACTTTTATTTCTGCACAGAAAAAACACCATGGCAATTCTGCTGAAAACAACGTCAGTCCGGGTTAGTTCCATTCAAATCATGCAAGTTAGAGTCCAAAACA
Source organism: Triticum dicoccoides (assembly GCF_002162155.2). Lineage (NCBI taxonomy): Eukaryota > Viridiplantae > Streptophyta > Magnoliopsida > Poales > Poaceae > Triticum > Triticum dicoccoides. The sequence goes on along the minus strand of NC_041382.1, from coordinate 106,370,155 downwards.
AGGGCAAAAGTGTTTGGAGAAGTAGATATGACGGAGACGTATCAGCTGTCCTTCCTTGGACAAGCATCCGACTTATGATTAACCCCTCTTGCAAGCATCCGCAACTACCAAAGAAGTATTAAGGTAAACCTAACCATAGCATGAAACATATGGACCCAAATCAGCCCCTTACGAAGCAACTCATAAACTAGGGTTTAAGCTTCTGTCACTCTAGCAACCCATCATCTACTTATTACTTCCCAATGCCTTCCCCTAGGCCCAAACAATGGTGAAGTGTCATGTAGTCGACGTTCACATGACACCACTAGAGGAGAGACAACATACATCTCATAAAAATATCGAACGAATACCAAATTCACATGACTACTTATAGCAAGACTTCTCCCGTGTCCTCAGGAACAAACGTAACTACTCACAAATCATAATCATGTTCATAATAAGAGGGGTATTAATATGCATAAAGGATCTGAACATATGATCTTCCACCGAATAAACAAACTAGCATCAACTACAAAGAGTAATCAACACTACTAGCAACCCACAGGTCCCAATCTGAGGCTTTGGGACAAAGATTGGATACAAGAGATGAACTAGGGTTTGAGATGAGATGGTGCTGGTGAAGATGTTGATGGAGATTGACCCCCTCCCTACGAGAGGATCGATGGTGATGACAATGGTGATGATTTCACTCTCTCGGAGGGAACTTTCCCCGACAGAACAGCTCCGCCGGAGCACTAGATTGGTTTCGCCAAGGTTTCGCCTCGTGGCGGCGGAGTTTCGTCCCGTGAGCTAGCTTATGATTTTTTTCCAGGGCGAAAGACCTCATATAATAGAAGATGGGCACCGGAGGCCTGCCAGGAGCCCCACGAGGCAGGGGGTGCGCCCAGGGGGTAGGGCACAACCCCACCCTCGTGGATGGTGGGTGGCCCCCCTCTGGTACTTCCTTCGCCCAATATTTGTTATATATTCTGAAACGTGCTCCCGTGAAGTTTCAAGACTTTTGGAGTTGTGCAGAATAGGTCTCTAATATTTGCTCTTTTTCCAGCCCAGAATTCCAACTGTCGGCATTCCCCCTCTTCATGCAAACCTTGTAAAAATAAGAGAGAATAGGCATAAGTATTGTGACATAATGTGTAATAACAGCCCATAATGCAATAAATATCGATATAAAAGCATGATGCAAAATGGACGTATCAGGTCTCCGTGAGATAGATAGGGTTGATATCAGATTTACCTGGACCAACCGGCAGACCTCCCCGACCCAGTCCATCCTGGACCTGGTTCTAGTTTCCCCGGAATGGGACCTTCGATGCTCCCTTGCTTCCCTCCGAGCCATCACTCGGATTGGCTCCGACCACGTGCCCCTGCTCCTCTCCTCCGCTGACGAGCGTCCCCCCTGTCCCTCCCCGATTCCGGTTTGAGACATTCTGGCTGTCCCAAACTGGCTTCATGGAGGCGGTTGGCGGCCGTTGGGTGGAGGCGCGGACCCTCTCACATTCCCAGCCTCGCCCCTCCTCGGACATTGACTCGTGTCACTTTTGTGCCAAGCGTGGCTGGCAATTCATGGATGGGGTGCCAATCTGGGACGAGACCTCCGCGAGCGCAAAAAGGTCCTGTTGACCGCCATCCAGGCCCTGGACCTTGGTGCTGGCGCGATGGGTATGGCCACGGCGAGCAGCCTCAAGAAAAAACAGCAACAGCTTAGACCTGATCAAGATTTGCTAGCCGACAGATGGACTGAAGTCCTTGCGGCCGAAGAGTATGAACTCGAACGTCCCTCCAAGAGCTACCCAAATCACAGGTTGCTACCCCGATTAGAGGACGAAGCACCTAAACCTACATCTCGAGCGCATGATGCAGCCGACCGGCCACCCCGTGGCCGCGACAGAGAGGCCTCTTGGCCCTCCACTCAAGCCGCACCCCGGCGCCGCTCAAAAAATACCAAGGCACGAGAAAATGCGCCAGACCTGCGAGATATATTGGAGGACAAGGCAAGGCAAACAAGATCGATCTACGGATCGCGTGGGCGCCCCACGGCACGAGATGGTAATCGTCACTCCGGATACAGTAAATCCGGCCGGGCCGAACACAGTAGACAAAGCTCATTTGAGTTGCGTCGTGATATAGCCCAATACAGAGGCGCCGCACACCCACTATGCTTCACAGATGAAGTAATGGATCATCAAATCCCCGAGGGTTTCAAACCCGTGAACATCGAATCATACGATGGCACAACAGATCCTGCGGTATGGATCGAGGACTATCTCCTTCATATCCACATGGCCCGCGGTGATGACCTACACGCCATCAAATACCTCCCACTCAAGCTTAAAGGACCAGCTCGGCATTGGCTTAACAGCTTGCCAGCAGAATCAATTGGTTGTTGGGAGGACCTGGAAACCGCATTCCTCGACAGTTTCCAGGGCACTTATGTGCAACCACCAGAGGCCGATGACCTTAGCCACATAATTCAGCAGCCAGAGGAATCGACCAGACAATTCTGGACACGGTTCCTAACCAAGAAAAATCAAATCGTCGACTATCAGGACACAGAGGCCCAAGCAGCCTTCAAGCATAACATCCGCGACGAGTGGCTTGCACGGCACCTAGGACAGGAAAAGCCGAAATCTATGGCAGCCCTCACGACACTTATGACCCGCTTTTGCGCGGGAGAAGACAGCTGGCTAGCTCGCAGCAATAACATGACCAAGAGCCCTGGTAATTTGGATACCAAGGACAGCAGTGGCAGGTCGCGTCGCAACAAGCAAAAGCGCCGCATTAACGGCGACAATACTGAGGATACGGCAGTTAATGCCGGATTCAGAGGCTCTAAACCCGGTCAGCAGAAAAAGCCATTCAAAAGAAATACTCCGGGCCCGTCCAGTTTGGACCGAATACTCGACCGCTCATGCCAGATACATGGCACCGCCGAAAAACCAGCCAATCACACCAACAGGGATTGTTGGGTGTTCAAGCAGGCAGGCAAGTTAAATGACGAAAGCAGAGACAAGGGGTTGCATAGTGATGACGAGGAGGAGCCCCGCCCGCCGAACAACAGTGGACATAAAGGTTTCCCCCCACAAGTGCGGACGGTGAACATGATATATGCAACCCACGTCCCCAAAAGGGAGCGGAAGCATGCGCTAAGGGACGTATACGCGATGGATCCAGTCGCCCCAAAGTTCAACCCATGGTCTTCCTGCCCGATCACTTTTGATCGAAGGGACCACCCCACTAGCATCCGTCATGGCAGATTCGCCGCATTGGTTCTAGACCCAATTATTGACGGATTTCACCTTACTAGAGTCCTTATGGACGGCGGCAGCAGCCTGAACCTGCTTTGCCAGGATACAGTGCGGAAAATGGGCATCGATCCCTCGAGGATCAAACCCACTAAAACGACCCTTAAAGGCGTCATACCAGGTGTAGAGGCCAACTATACAGGCTCAGTTACACTTGAAGTGGTCTTCGGATCTCCGGATAATTTCCGAAGCGAGGAGTTAATCTTCGACATACTCCCATTCCGCAGTGGCTATCACGCACTGCTCGGGCGAACTGCATTTGCCAAGTTCAATGCGGTGCCGCACTACGCATACCTCAAGCTCAAGATGCCAGGCCCTCGAGGAGTCATCACGGTCAATGGAAACACCGAACACTCTCTCCGAACGGAGGAGCATACGGCGGCTATCGCAGCGGAAGTACAAAGCAGCCTCTCAAGGCAATTCTCCAGTCCGGCCATTAAACGTCTGGACACCGTCAAGCGCGCCCGGAGTAACCTACAACAAGACCGCCTGGCACGTTCCGAGCAAGCGTAGCAATGCGGCCCCAACCCCAGCCCTCGTGAACTTGCGAAACCAGTGTTGCGCATACATAACTATGCTATGGAAATACCATGGGCACAGGGGGAGGGACACCATCACGGCACGCCCGAAACACGGCTTAAACCGCACTAGGGGCTGCCGATTTCTTAATTTTCTCTTATTTTCAGGGCTCCATTCTTCGGAAGGCTTGTCCGACAGTACAATTGCCGCACAAACGATACAACCAGGGAAACAGAAAGCTACGCCGCACTATGGAACTCTAAGGTGGTCTCTATAACGAGCAGTATACCTGTTTCACTTAACATTCCGCAGCTCGCCCCTGGAAAGGACATGTTAAATAGTCCCAACTTTTGCTTATTGCACTAATTGTATCTTTCTGCTTTGATCGCAACCTTTTTAAATAAACAATGCACAGCTTCCGTCTATTATTGCATTACTCTTTTTTACTAATATATGTTCATTAATGACATGTTGCACCCGTACACTTTGGTACGGCTAATACGCCAGGGGCTTAAGTACCCCACAATACGGTGTGAGAAGTCTGAACACTTTCACAAGTGCGGCACCCCGAACTTATAGCATTATATGCATCGGCTCCGAATCATGTCTTGGGTCAATAGTTGGGTTTGCCCGGCTCCTATGTTTTGGTACCTTACATTCCGTTATATCGGCTAAGGTAGCACTAGGAGAACTATTGCGATTGTGCCCCAGTTGAGCTGGGCTAAGCACCTCAGTATAGAAAGCTAAAACTGACTGTCATGATGAGGCGAGAGTTGGTCGCTGTTCGAGAGGTTTTCGAGTCCCTAAAGACTTATGCCGCTTAGAGCGAGGAGTCGGCTTTGTCCGGCCTAGGCGTGGATAGCGCCACGAACTCGGTCTTCTGAACACTAGGGGCTTCGCCGAAATTTAAAATTATAGAATTCTATGGCTAAGTGAGAGTGTTCAAGCATTATAGTCCGATTGCCTTGTTCGTTGTGTTGAGCACCTCCCCCGAAGGACCCAAGAACGGGAAAAAGAGCGCTCATGTTTATCCCGAACACCCCAGCACTCGTGGCACGGGGGCAGAAGCCGACGACTCGCCATCTCTCAAATTTGATAAACGGCCGCACAAAAGGTAATATTTTAAATTCAAAAGTGTTGCTTAGTGCATATGAACAAGTTTTCAGTGTACAGGATCACAAATGCGAGTTTACTATAAAATTACATCTTTGGAGCATTCATCCGCTATAAGGCGGGCACCCTTCAGGACGCCCTCATAATACGCTTCCGGGACGCGATGCTCCTTGCCCGGCGGCGGCCCGTCCTTCACCGGCTTCTCCGCATCCATCTTGCCCAGTGCACTTTAGCATAGGAAAGAGCCCTACGGGCACCTTCGATGCAGATGGAGCGCTTGATTACTTCAAGCCGTGGACAGGCATCCACCAGCCGCCTCACCAGCCCGAAGTAGCTCTCAGGCAGAGCCTCTCCAAGCCAAAGCCGAACTACGAGGCCCTTTATGGCCTGTTCGGCCACCTTGTGGAGCTCGACCATTTGCTTCAGCTGGTCGCTCAAAGGCACCAGGTGTCCGGCCTCAGCAGACTGAGACCAGAACACCTTCTCCGTCGAGCTCCCCTACTCGGATCGGTAGTAGGCGGCGGCATCAGACGCACTGTGGGGAAAATCTGCGAATGCTCCTGGAGAGCTCCGGACTCGGGTAAGTAACAAGTAATTCACTTTCACGTGCTTGCTTTGCATAATGAATGCCTTACCCGCCGCTATTTTCTTCATCGCTTCAATTTCTGGGAGGGCTTTCTGGGCTTCGGCCTTGGCAGACTTCGCGCTTTCGAGGGCTGCCGCAAGCTCGGACGCTTGCGTCCTTGAGTCAAGCTCCAAACTCTCGTGTTTTTTCACGAGAGCATGGAGCTCTTTCTGCACCTCCGCCACCCGCGCCTCCTGCTTCCCTCTCTCTGTGCGCTCCGTGGCCGCTCTGTTTTCGGCCTCGGACAGTGCTTTCTTAAGGGTTGCCACCTCGGTCGTGGCCCCTATAATAGCACGTTGATCCTATCATTTTTTGCAACCACATCTTCTCTATATACTTGTGCAAGGTATTACTTCCCTTCCTTCTCCTCGAGTTGCCTCTTGGCATGGCCGAGCTCGTTCTCGGACCACGCAAGGTTTTGCTTCAGCGTATCCACCTCCACAGTCAGTGCGGCGGAGGCTAGCGGCGAAGCCTGCATACACATATTGACTTGATTATGTTAGACTCCTACGAATGTTATTAGATCCTCTCTTCGGCTTTTCTTTCCGAACGCCGAACAGAGCATCAGGGGCTACTGTCTATGCAGTAATATTTTTACATATTCTTTACTTACCTCAAAGCCTGTTAGAAGGCTGGCACAGGCTTCAGTCAGTCCGCTCTTGGCGGACTAAACCTTCTGGATAACCGCACTCATAATAGTGCGGTGCTCCTTGTCGATGGAGGCGCCGTTAAGCACCCCCAGCAAATTGTCTGGTGCCTCCGGTTGGACGGAGGTCGCCACCTCGGTAGGCTTGCTCCTCTTGGAAGGAGGCTACCTACCGGAGTCCGGAACTGTTGAAGGTTCCGGCGCGGTGTCCGGCTCAAGGCCGGACTTGGAGCCCTTGGGGGTTCTATCCCCTTTACGCCTGGAGTCCGGGAGGTCGCCTTGCGGCGCCTCCAGGACCACCTCCTCCTGGCTTGGAACCTGTTGGGACGCCACCGTGGCGTCGTCTGTAGGTGTGACACTCCAAAATTTTTATTTGGTTTTCAGCAAAAACTTTGTGGTTTTTGAAAAGAGGCCATTTAAAATTTTCCAGAAAACCTTCCTCTTAAAAAACTTCCTTTTCTTTGGCAAGGTTTTTATTTTTATTCAAACTATGGTGTTTGATCTTTTGAAACTTCTTCTCTGTTGGTTCCCTCTCAAATTTATTTTGGGAGTTTAATCTTTTTTTTTCTCTTTTAAAAAGAAACTCTATGAAAATTTGGGATTTTCATATCTTGGAAACCACCCATGACTTTGTATTTTTGTCCATGTGGTAAAACCCCTCCAAAACCTCCCCTCCTCCTTGTAATCAACCTAAATTCTCTGTCCCAACTAATCCAAGCAAGTTTTGGATTTTATTCTAATTTTCTTTCCCCTCAAATCTTTTCTGCAAATTATTTGGAGCCTGAGAGATTTTCAAAGCAAGTACCCTTTTGCATTTGAGTTTTGACCTCAAACCAACTCTCCTGGATAGTCCTTTGTACCCACAACCCAGAACCATCTTGATCCACGCCTCCTCTTTTCAAATTTTTCAAAATTCAGTCTCTGCAAGTTTGGACCAGATTTGCCAAATTTGGTGAAATTCATGCCTACACTTCTCCAAAAATTCCACCAAAATTCAGGCAGCCTACTGGAGCAATGAGTAGCCACTCCACCAAGTTTCAGCTCAAGGAAAAATCCCTACATGCCTAGATCATTCTGTCGAACACTTGGCGTGCACTGTTGCTGTTCATATTCAGAAAAATTCAGTTTTCAGTGTCGTTTTCGTCCGTCAGTTTCAATCACGCGTAGACAGTGCGCTTGGCGCATTGCACGCGACTTCTTCTCCCTGGCCAGCACCCCCGCACGCGCGCTTGGCGTCTTCCCGGCGTCGGTGGCGCCCTTGGCTGCCCGCGCCGGCATGTCTTGCGGCGGCCGAACCCCCGTAGCAGCCGACATGGGACGGAACGGCGGCTCAACGCCGTTCGGCACCGCCCAACGCCCCTCTGCTCTCCGCGTGGCCTCATGCATACCAGCGCACGCCCGTGGCACCGTCGCCGTGGCCCGGCAAGCACGGAATGTGCTCCCTGCCGCCGACGGGCCCGCGTCGCCCCGTTCTGTCGAACTCGCCCATAGCACCAAATCCCAGCCCGATTAGCACCTAAATAGAACCGGTGGACCTCAACGACGACGCCCAACTCCCTAATCACCCCCGACCAAGCCCTGCGCCGCCGTAATCTTCACCGGAGATCCCCGTTCACGGCCACCGCCTCGGACCGCCGATAAAAAGGGCCCCCGAGCTCACCCTCGAGCACGCACCACCTCTACACCTCACCAAAGCCCCGCCAGGCCACTAGGAGGACCTCGAGGAGGTCTCCTCCCCCAACTCCGGCCGCCCCGACCCGCCTCGGCCTCCACCTCGATTCGCTCTGATGAGGCCGTCCCCGGCGCCCAAATCTTGTCTATAGCCTCCTCTAGCACCCAGTAAGCTAACGCCAGCATCGATTTGTCCTTCGCAGCTCTCTCCGACGAGTCCCTCGACCACCCGAGCCGCCGTCCGTCGGAGCAGGGCTCGCCGCCGACGTGGTACTCGCCGGCGACCACCACCACCACCAACCGACGCGGAAAGGTGCCCTGAGCATGAAGGTACCCTCCGATCCCCCTGCCTCGCCATGGATCGCCGCCGGTGACCACCGCGTCTCTCGGGCACCGGCGAAATCTGCCACCCCGTTCGTATATTCAAACCTGACAGGCGGGACCCACCGTCAGCCTCTCTGTCATTTCTAAATGAATCGTTTTCTGAAAACGCCTTCAGGCAAAATACGTTTTCCCCGCTGGGCTGGCATAGTTGCTACTGAAACGTTTTCTGTTTTTATAAGCTAGCCCCTGGAAACTTTCTGTTTCATTACAGATGAGTCCCTGGACAAAAACCTTTATAACTTTTAAACAGAATAGTATTTTTGATTGATTCTTTTTCTGTCCTCTTCAGATTTTTGTCTAGTTTTTTATCAGATTTATTTGAAAAATATTTGGTATAAATTTTGTGCACCTCACGGTATTCACGATAGCGCGTATATTTCCTTTATACCGTAGATACCGAAGGAGGTGACGGGACCGCAAACTTCACCGAGCTAGGCTCCGACTACTCCGAACCAGGCAAGCATGTTTGAACTTTTGATATGATGATTGTTTTGGCATGTTTGCATTAAGTAGTTTATGGCATGTTGATGAACATACCGATGAATGTCCTGTTACCTGAGACGATGAGGCAAGTGAGTTCCGAAAATCCATGAGTGGATGGATGTGAGTATGCATGGCCATGTGTTGGCATGAGGATGGGTAAGATGGCAGTGTTGTAGCATGCCAGGCTTATGCCAGACTATGTGACTTCAATGTCAACTCGTATCATTCTAGTTCCTCCCATTCTTCCTTCCTTGTACTACCACATGTTTTCCGCAAGGAATATGGCTTAGTAAGTTGTAAACCGCTTTCCTGGTACACACCAAAAAAGAGAGGCCGTGATGATGGTTCCATGGCCCTGGATTAAAGCCAGTCATCCGGTCAGGGGGCATGGGTGTTTCCGGTTGGGACCGAGAGGGGGGCACCCCTTAGAGCGTGCATATATAAATTTGATCCCATGCTATTCGAGATTGTGATCTCCCCGCCTCAAAAGTTTTTCTTGGACGATGTCTAGGGTGATTCCTAGCATCGAGAGGTAGGATGGGTGTGTACTGGTTAGCTGTGTTTTCTTCCGAAATACCGTAAACGGAACTAGTCCTTCGTGACTACGGAAATCCGTTGGCTGTGGGAAAAATTTTGTACAAACTCTGCAGAGTCATATATCCCTTCGAATCATCTATTCCATGTCCAAGTTCGATATTAACTTATCTTGACCAAATGTCAGTTTTGATGACAGAGACTCCGGTGAACCACATGAGTGCTAAGTCCGGTTAAATGATTATTCCTGTGGATGGACTAACCCGTTTATTCTCATGAATTGAATATTTATTATGAGCATTATTTCCTTGTGAATAAAAGCCCTTTATGTGGTGTCGCTAAGACGCCCGACTGCGGCATCTCTTTTAAAGCCCTTTCTGTGATGTCGCCCCGACGTCCGATCGTGGCATTTCTTTTAAAGCCCTTTATGTGGTGTCGCTAAGACGCCCGACTGTGGTATTTCTTTTAAAGCCCTTTTTGTGATGTCGCCCCGACGTCCGACCGTGGCATTTCTTTCAAAGCCCTTTATGTGGTGTCGCTAAGACGCCCGACTGTGGTATTTCTTTTAAAGCCCTTTCTGTGATGTCGCCCCGACGTCCGACTGTGGCATTTCTTTTAAAGCCCTTTATGTGGTGTCGCTAAGACGCCCAACTGTGGTATTTCTTTTAAAGCCCTTTCTGTGATGTCGCCCCGACGTCCGACTGTGGCATTTCTTTTAAAGCCCTTTATGTGGTGTCGCTAAGACGCCCGACTGTGGCATCATTTCCCTTATATTTATTTGTTCACCTTTCGAGGCGTCGCTTCAGACACCCGATCGGTCTTCATTTATGTTTTGTGGGATTTCAGGCGGACTACCGCCGTTTCCCTTTTACTTACCTCGTTATGCTAATTTTTAATGTACATTGGTGAATTAATCATGACGCATTCATGCATGCATTTGTTATATCTTGTCCGAACTGTCTTGCGAGTACTTTCAAAGTACTCACTGGCTTGTTGATTTGGCCAGATGCTGACGAAGGCGATCTCATGGATGAAGAATTTGATAGCGAGTCCGATGCCTAGAGGAGTCCCAGTCAGTCTCGTACGACCCTGGATTTGGTCACTGTATTATATCTGCTTCCGCTACCAAATAAATTCATCGAGCCTCACCTCGACGCTCGATGAGATGACAGTTTTAGAGACTTGTATCTCTCTCCCCGCTGTGTTTCCCCACCACCGCCCTATCCTCGAGTCAGTAGTATGCCTCCACACCACTGTGTCATGTCCGCCATTATGTATATTTATTGGCGTGCTTGTAATAATTTGGTTGAGCAACCGTAGTTCGACCCTGTAATATATTTTATGCTACTGGCTTATTGTATCAAGAATTTGTCTACCAGTGAGGAGGATTTCTCTCATACTGGACTCAAAAGATTGGTTTCTCAATAAATATTTTTATTGGAAAACCGGTCGTGACAAGCTTGGTACCAGAGCCAGGCTGACTGTAGGAAGCCACTAGGTGCGATCGCTAATTGGTTATTAGCATGATTGAGCCTTTTCATATTTTCTTGATTGTAGTCATTTTCTGTCAGTCAGCATAAATTTATGATCTGACCGTGCAGAATTTTTGCCTACTTTTGTAGATGGCCGACAACAGCTGCGAGTCTCAGACCTTCGCCAACGTGCCCGATGGGTTCGTCAAGCTTCTTTCCTTCATCGTTCAGGTCGCGATGGGGCCATCTGTGCGCCCAGTCTTCACACTCTGCCAGCACCGAGTCAACGACAGTCTGACCATGCACCAGGCCGCGGTGCAGTTCAAGGGAGGGTGTGGTGAGTTAAGCCGCTTCCGATTCTTGGGGAGAGCCATGCCTACGGAGAGGCATGCTATGCAGATGGCAGCCCGCGAGGTGATAGCTCGTCTCAGGGATGTCCTCCCCGTGATGAAGACTCGTCGTTAGCGTTATCTTCCATGCCATGTGCCTTACACCTGTCACTACGCATTCTCCTGCCCCAGAGGAGAACGAGACGAGGCTTTTGAGATGCTCATTGAGTATCTCCGGGCCTTGGAGGCAGCCTTCGACAACCTGGTGGACGACTTTGTGGCTGCCCGCATGGACTCAGTTCATGGATGTGCTGCCAACAGGAGGGAGCTCCTACCCACCGCACCGCCACTGACTTTGGTCTCGTCCTCAGCATCTTATACGCCTACTCGTCGCCTACCTTCTACCGAAGAATTCAACTAAGTCATTGCGCCCACTCCAGCGCGCACTGCACCACCCTTCGCGCCCACTCCTGTTCGTATTGTTCCGCCCCTGGCACCCGCTCCGTCCACTCTGCGCAACACTACACGTATGGAGCCTATTAGCGAGGAGGAAGTCGAGTCCCCAACCTCGCTATGCCTCGCCCTCGGCAGGGCAAAGGAGGTCGTCAACATCTCCGCCTGAGTATGCTTAGCCGCCATGTTATGTACCGCTTTGTATGATATGTTTATATGTACATAGGTTGTGAGAAGTAGCCTGTTTGCGCATCATGTAGGATCTGGAGAAGTGCACTAGCCCAAATAACATGTCAGGATTATGTACGCATATCCTGAGTGATGTATTGTATAATTACCGCCCGCGTGTAAGATATGTAATGAGCAGTCCTTCTCCGTGCGCAAGTCGATTTGTTTTTCTTAAGTAAGCTTGGTTATTTAATTTTATTTGCCAGCTTTATGCACTTATGGATTTGTTTTTGCGACTCTTTCCGCTTTTCTTATGGGTTTTACAAAATATATCCCCAGAGTGAAAAATGTCTCGTCCTTGGACTCGCTCCATGCCAACTCCACCAGAGGAAAATTATGATACACAACCCAGCAACGAGTTCACTCAGGGACAGTCAAGCCAACAGGGCAGTGAATCGGCACTTTCACAAATGTGCCACCTTTATGAGCAGAGTCAGCAACAACATTGGGAAATGATGAACCAAGTCATCAACATGGGAAATCACCATGGACAGTATCAGCAGCATTCCAAGTTATCTGAGCTACAGAAGACCCGTCCCCAAACATTTTCTCATACTGACAAGCCTCTTGAAGCCGAGGATTGGCTTCGAGATATGGAGAGAAAATTAATTATTGCAAAATGTTCAGATCTCGAGAAAGTACTATATGCTCCGCACTATCTCGCAGGAGCAGCTACATCGTGGTGGGAGAATTTTCTGCACATGCACCCCAACAAAAATGATATAACCTGGGATGATTTCAAGGAAGGTTTCCGTGGTGCACACATTCCCAAGAGTATTATGAAAATTAAGAAGAGAGAATTCGATGACCTCAAACAAAGGAACATGACAGTGTCAGAATACAACGGTCAATTTACTCTATTGTCCTGCTATGCCAATGAAGAACGTATGACTGAAAGCAAGAAGATGGAGAAATTCCTTGACGGTCTGGCGCCCGCGCTTAAATGCCAACTGGTAGTTCACACTTTTCCAGATTTTAAGACACTAGTGGACAAAGCTATTACTCTGGAAAATAAGAGACATAGCTTGGAGGATTTATGTAAGCGAAAAAGAGACCAGACTACTCTTGCATGCAACCACCGAAGCAGGATAGATTTTCAGAAAGGTGGGACACACAAACCTACAACAAACATCTCTCGCCCAACCAAGAATTTCCATGCAAGGGACAAAGAGTTCACATATCGCCCAGGCGTTACTTGCTACACTTGTGGAGAAGAAGGGCACTACGCCAAACAGTGCCCCAAGCCAAGGAACTCGACTCCGAAGCCAAACAATGGTGGAAATAATTCAGCGCCCAAGCGCAACAATTTCAACCCCAACAACACCCACAGGAAGGGTCATCTAAACCACGTGACCAAAGAAGAAGCACAAAATGCTCCGGATATCGTACTCGGTACGTTTCCTGTCAACACAATACCTGCAACGGTTTTGTTTGATTCTGGAGCTTCTCACTCATTCATTTCGAAAAGTTTTGCTTTGCAAAATAATTTTTCGATGTTTCCCTTGGAAAATCCATGATCATCAAGTCCCCTGGGATTCAGCAAGTTACTCAGAGTTACTGTCAGAATGTGGTCATTGAGTTCGAAGGATTGAAATTTTTCGCCAATCTTATTGTGTTGGAAAATAAAGGACTGGATGTCATCCTAGGGATGGACTGGTTAACCACCAACAAAGGTTTTATTGACTGTTTCAACCGGACCGTAATCCTCATGCACCACCACGGGAAGACAATAAAAGTATCAGCCAAGGAAAGAAAAATACCCCGGCAGCCGATATTGAATAAGGTGGACGTTTCTGAGTTAAGCAAGGTTCCAGTAGTATGTGAATTTCCAGACGTATTTCCCGAAGAACTACCAGGCATGCCACCAGACCGAGAAATAGAATTCAGCATTGAGCTAGCACCAGGAACCACCCCCATATACAAGAAACCATATAGAATGGCACCATCCGAGTTAATCGAGTTGAAGAAACAAATAAAGGAATTACTGGACAAGGGATACATTCGAGCCAGCTCCTCACCTTGGGGATCACCAATTTTATTTGCCAAAAAGAAGGATGGAACACTAAGATTGTGCATAGACTACCGAGCACTTAACATGGTCACAGTCAAGAACAAATACCCGATGCCACGAATAAATGATTTATTTGATCAGCTCGCTCAGGCCAAGGTATTCTCAAAGATTGACTTAAGGTCAGGATACCATCAATTAAAAGTGCGAACAGAAGATATCCCCAAAGCAGCCTTCACCTCCAGATATGGACTATATGAGTTCACAGTTATGCCTTTTGGATTAACCAACGCCCCCGCATATTTTGTTCACCTCATGAACAAAGTATTTATGAAGTTTATGGACAAGTTCGTTGTGGTATTTATCGATGATATTCTGATATACTCCAAAACACCAGAAGAGCACGCGGAACATCTCAGGATTGTGCTAGGAGAACTCAGGAAACATCAATTGTATGCCAAGTTCAGCAAGTGCGAATTTTGGCTAAGACAAGTAGGCTTTCTAGGTCACGTGCTGAACCAAGACGGTATCGCAATGGACCCGGAGAAAGTTAGAGCCATACTTGACTGGAAGGCACCAGCCAGCGTAACGGACATACGAAGTTTCTTGGGAATGGCAAGATATTACCGCAGATTTATTGAAGGATTCTCCACTCTAGCCAAGCCAATGACGCAGTTGCTCAAGAAGAACAAGAAGTTTGAATGGACAGAAGCCTGCGAAAAAAGTTTCCAAGAGTTAAAACAGAAATTAACCACAGCACCGGTATTAATTGTGCCAGACATGCACAAAAACTTTGAGGTGTACTGTGACGCATCCCGAAAAGGTCTCGGGTGCGTGTTGATGCAAGAAGGCAAGGTTGTCGCATACGCTTCACGACAACTCCGCGAGCATGAGGAAAATTATCCCACTCATGACTTAGAAATGGCAGCAGTCATCCATGCACTTAAGGAATGGAGGCATTTCTTACTTGGGAATCGATGTGAAATATACACGGACCATAAAAGTCTCAAATATATTTTCACACAGCCAGAACGAAACTTACGGCAACGACGCTGGTTGGAATTGGTAAAGGATTATGATGTTGGTATCCACTATCATCCAGGGAAAGCAAATGTAGTGGCCGATGCTCTTAGTCGAAACCCCAGCTCCGACGAAAACAGTCTGCAAAGTTTGAGACCTGAATTCCAACAAGAATTTGCCAAACTCAACTTGTTAATGATCGCAGGAGGCACCATATCAAACTTGGAAATAAAGCTCGACCTTGTGGAGAAAATTAAAGAAGCTCAGCCTGGTCACCCCAGCATTGAAGGGATTAAAAGAAAGGTGAGTATGGGCAAGGCCTCGGAATTTGTCATAGGCGATGATGGAATATTATGGTACGGCGACAGACTCTGCGTGCCAAACATAGAGGACCTCAGACAACAAATCCTAGCTGAAGCACACACCACTCCATATTCAATCCACCCTGGAGGAACCAAAATGTATAAGGATATTCAGGAAAGATTTTGGTGGCACGGTATGAAGAGGGACATAGCCACATTCATTGCATGTTGCGATTCTTGTCAACGCATAAAAGTTGAGCATCAAAAACCAGCCGGACTACTGCAACCAAACAAAATACCTGAGTGGAAATGGGATGAAATAGGGATGGATTTTATTGTCGGACTACCTCGGTCACGACACGGGAATGATGCCATATGGGTCATCACCGATAGATTAACCAAGGTGGCACATTTCATTCCAGTGAAGACAACCTACAACACTCAGAAGCTTGCCAGGATTTACCTCTCCCGTATAGTTTGTCTGCATGGAGTCCCGAAGACTATAATATCCGACAGAGGCACTCAATTTGTCTCGAGATTTTGGGATCATTTACAACAGGCTCTGGGAACTCAATTGGCCTTCAGCACAGCCTACCATCCCCAGACTAATGGACAGACTGAACGCGTAAACCAAATTTTAGAAGACATGCTGAGAGCATGTGTCCTCACCTATGGAACCAGTTGGGAAGAAAGCCTACCATATGCCGAGTTCGCATACAACAACAGCTACCAGGCCAGCCTGCGAATGGCACCTTTTGAAGCCCTATACGGACGAAGGTGTCGTACTCCGCTAAATTGGTCAGAGACCGGAGACAGCCGTATCTTCGGCCCAGACGTGCTCAAAGAAGCCGAGGAAAAAGTCAAGCTAATCAGGGACCGACTCAAGACCGCTCAAAGCCGACAGAAGAGTTATTACGATCAGAAACATCGTGGGGTCAATTTTGAACCCGGTGAATTTGTGTACCTACGAGTATCACCTATGAGGGGACTGCAACGGTTTAAGATTAAAGGAAAGTTAGCACCAAGATTCATTGGACCATTCTGCATAGTGGCACGAAGAGGCACTGTAGCCTACCAGCTAGACTTACCCGAAGACTTGTCCGACATTCACGACGTGTTCCACGTCTCTCAATTAAGGAAGTGCGTAAGCAAACCAGAGAAACAAGTATCCCATGAGAACATTGACGTGCAGCCAGACCTCACTTATCGGGAACGCCCAGTAAAAAAATTAGAGGAGTTTGAAAGGAGAACCCGACAGAAGACCATCAAATTTTTCAGAGTTCAGTGGAGCAACCACACCGAAAGCGAAGCAACTTGGGAAAGAGAGGATTTTCTTCGGACAGAACATCCACACTTATTTAAGGATCAGCTGGAATCTCGGGGACGAGATTTTTCCTAAGGGGGTAGGTGTTGTGACACTCCAAAATTTTTATTTGGTTTTCAGCAAAAACTTTGTGGTTTTTGAAAAGAGGCCATTTAAAATTTTCGAGAAAACCTTCCTCTTAAAAAACCTCCTTTTCTTTGGCAAGGTTTTTATTTTTCAAACTATGGTGTTTGATCTTTTGAAACTTCTTCTCTGTTGGTTCCCTCTCAAATTTATTTTGGGAGTTTAATCTTTTTTTTCTCTCTTTTAAAAAGAAACTCTATGAAAATTTGGGATTTTCATATCTTGGAAACCACCCATGACTTTGTATTTTTGTCCATGTGGTAAAACCCCTCCAAAACCTCCCCTCCTCCTTGTAATCAACCTAAATTCTCTGTCCCAAATAATCCAAGCAAGTTTTGGATTTTATTCTAATTTTCTTTCCCCTCAAATCTTTTCTGCAAATTATTTGGAGCCTGAGAGATTTTCAAAGCAAGTACCCTTTTGCATTTGAGTTTTGACCTCAAACCAACTCTCCTGGATAGTCCTTTGTACCCACAACCCAGAACCATCTTGATCCACTCCTTCTCTTTTCAAATTTTTGAAAATTCAGTCTCTGCAAGTTTGGACCAGATTTGCCAAATTTGGTGAAATTCATACCTACACTTCTCCAAAAATTCCACCAAAATTCAGGCAGCCTACTGGAGCAATGAGTAGCCACTCCACCAAGTTTCAGCTCAAGGAAAAATCCCTACATGCCTAGATCATTCTGTCGAACACTTGGCGTGCACTGTTGCTGTTCATATTCAGAAAAATTCAGTTTTCAGTGTCGTTTTCGTCCGTCAGTTTCAATCACGCGTATACAGTGCGCTTGGCGCATTGCACGCGGCTTCTTCTCCCTGGCCAGCACCCCCGCACGCGCGCTTGGCGTCTTCCCGGCGTCGGTGGCGCCCTTGGCCGCCCGCGCCGGCGTGTCTTGCGGCGGCCGAACCCCGTAGCAGCCGACAGGGGATGGAACGGTGGCTCAACACCGTTCGGCGCCGCCCAATGCCCCTCTGCTCTCCGCGTGGCCTCATGCATGCCAGCGCACGCCCGTGGCACCGTCGCCGTGGCCCGGCAAGCACGGAACGTGCTCCCTGCCGCCGACGGGCCCGCGCCGCCCCGTTCTGTCGAACTCGCCCATAGCACCAAATCCCAGCCCGATTAGCACCTAAATAGAACCGGTGGACCTCAACGACGACGCCCAACTCCCTAATCACCCCCGACCAAGCCCTGTGCCGCCGTAACCTTCACCGGAGATCCCCGTTCACGGCCACCGCCTCGGACCGCCTATAAAAAGGGCCCCCGAGCTCACACTCGAGCACGCACCACCTCTACACCTCACCAAAGCCCCGCCAGGCCACTAGGAGGACCTCGAGGAGGTCTCCTCCCCCAACTCCGGCCGCCCCGACCCGCCTCGGCCTCCACCTCGATTCGCTCCGGTGAGGCCGTCCCCGGCGCCCAAATCTTGTCTATAGCCTCCTCTAGCACCCAGTAAGCTAACGCCAGCATCGATTTGTCCTTCGCAGCTCTCTCCGACGAGTCCCTCGACCACCCGAGCCGCCGTCCGCCGGAGCAGGGCTCGCTGCCGGCGTGGTACTCGCCGGCGACCACCACCACCACCAACCGACGCGGAAAGGTGCCCTGAGCATGGAGGTACCCTCCGATCCCCCTGCCTCGCCGTGGATCGCCGCTGGCGACCACCGCGTCTCTCGGGCACCGGCGAAATCTGCCGCCCCGTTCGTATATTCAAACCTGACAGGCGGGACCCACCGTCAGCCTCTCTGTCATTTCTAAATGAATCGTTTTCTGAAAACGCCTTCGGGCAAAATACGTTTTCCCCGCTGGGCTGGCGTAGTTGCTACTGAAACGTTTTCTGTTTTTATAAGCTAGCCCCTGGAAACTTTCTATTTCATTATAGATGAGTCCCTGGACAAAAACCTTTATTACTTTTAAATAGAATAGTATTTTTGATTGATTCTTTTTCTGTCCTCTTCAGATTTTTGTCTAGTTTTTTATCAGATTTATTTGAAAAATATTTGGTATAAATTTTGTGCACCTCACGGTATTCACGATAGCGCGTATATTTCCTTTATACCGTAGATACCAAGGAGGTGACGGGACCACAAACTTCACCGAGCTAGGCTCCGACTACTCCGAACCAGTCAAGCATGTTTGAACTTTTGATATGATGATTGTTTTGGCATGTTTGCATTAAGTAGTTTATGGCATGTTGATGAACATACCGATGAATGTCCTGTTACCTGAGACGATGAGGCAAGTGAGTTCCGAAAATCCATGAGTGGATGGATGTGAGTATGCATGACCATGTGTTGGCATGAGGATAGGTAAGATGGCAGTGTTGTAGCATGCCAGGCTTATGCCAGACTATGTGACTTCAATGTCAACTTGTATCATTCCAGTTCCTCCCATTCTTCCTTCCTTGTACTACCACATGTTTTCCGCAAGGAATATGGCTTAGTAAGTTGTAAACCTCTTTCCTGGTACACACCAAAAAAGAGAGGCCGTGATGATGGTTCCATGGCCCTGGATTAAAGCCAGTCATCCGGTCAGGGGGCATGGGTGTTTCCGGTTGGGACCGAGAGGGGGGCACCCCTTAGAGCGCGCATATATAAATTTGATCCCATGCTATTCGAGATTGTGATCTCCCCGCCTCAAAAGTTTTTCCTGGACGATGTCTAGGGTGATTCCTAGCATCGAGGGGTAGGATGGGTGTGTACTGGTTAGCTGTGTTTTCTTCCGAAATACCGTAAACGGAACTAGTCCTTCATGACTACGAAAATCCGTTGGCTGTGGGAAAAATTTTGTACAAACTCTGCAGAGTCATATATCCCTTCGAATCATCTATTCCATGTCCAAGTTCGATATTAACTTATCTTGACCAAATGTCAGTTTTGATGACAGAGACTCCGGTGAACCGCATGAGTGCTAAGTCTGGTTAAATGATTATTCCTGTGGATGGACTAACCCGTTTATTCTCATGAATTGAATATTTATTATGAGCATTATTTCCTTGTGAATAAAAGCCCTTTATGTGGTGTCACTAAGACGCCCGACTGCGGCATCTCTTTTAAAGCCCTTTCTGTGATGTCGCCCCGACGTCCGACTGTGGCATTTCTTTTAAAGCCCTTTATGTGGTGTCGCTAAGACGCCCGACTGTGGTATTTCTTTTAAAGCCCTTTCTGTGATGTCGCCCCGACGTCCGACTGTGGCATTTCTTTTAAAGCCCTTTATGTGGTGTCGCTAAGACGCCCGATTGTGGCATCATTTCCCTTATATTTATTTGTTCACCTTTCGAGGCGTCGCTTCAGACACCCGATCGGTCTTCATTTATGTTTTGTGGGATTTCAGGCGGACTAACACCGTTTCCCTTTTACTTACCTCGTTATGCTAATTTTGAATGTACATTGGTGAATTAATCATGACGCATTCATGCATGCATTTGTTATATCTTACGTCCGAACTGTCTTGCAAGTACTTTCAAAGTACTCACTGGCTTGTTGATTTGGCCAGATGCTGACGAAGGCGATCTCATGGATGAAGAATTTGATAGCGAGTCCGACGCCTAGAGGAGTCCCAGTCAGTCTCGTACGACCCTGGATTTGGTCACTGTATTATATCCGCTTCCGCTACCAAATAAATTCATCGAGCCTCACCTCGACGCTCGATGAGATGACAGTTTTAGAGACTTGTATCTCTCTCCCCGCTGTGTTTCCCCACCACCGCCCTATCCTCGAGTCAGTAGTATGCCTCCACACCACTGTGTCATGTCCGCCATTATGTATATTTATTGGCGTGCTTGTAATAATTTGGTTGAGCAACCGTAGTTCGACCCTGTAATATATTTTATGCTACTGGCTTATTGTATCAAGAATTTGTCTACCAGTGAGGAGGATTTCTCTCATACTGGACTCAAAAGATTGGTTTCTCAATAAATATTTTTATTGGAAAACCGGTCGTGACAGTAGGATGTGGGGAGGTAGCCGTCGGAAGCGAATTCACATCCGACGAATCCAGGGAACCGTTCGACGACACGTCGAGCCGGTCTTTGGGTGGACTGCATAAACATGTTCGACGTAAGGAAAAGCTGTGCAATGGGGGAATACTATGAATCACTCTGGTATCCGGATACTTATGATCTCGCCAGGGGCTTGGCCCTGTGCGGCCACTCCTCTTCGCCATCGTCGGTGTTGGTGGAGAAGTCCGGAGCAGGGGTCTTCCCCTTCTTGGACCCTTCGGCCTCCCCAGTTGGGGCGGCCTTCCTTTTCTTCCCTCCCCCAGCTGGAGGGGGAGAGGTCTATTCTTCCTCCTCGTCGTCTTCATGGGAGGAGTGCGCCTTGGAGTCGTCGGATGATGAATCCGGCACCTCCTGGCGCCGGGCACTCTTTCGAGTCCCTGTGGCCTTCTTCTTGGCCTTCTTCTCCGGCACCACATAGGGTGCTGGAACCAGCAGCTTCGCCAAGCGAGCGTCCGCTGGGCCTTCGGGCAAAGGAGACGGACAGTTGATCTGTCCGGATGTCTTGTGCCAATCCTGTCAATGGTAAGGGAGCTTAGATCCCGCATGGAGTCAAACTATGAAAAACTAATACCCTGTAAAAGGTAAAAACAGCTTACTGCACGAGCGTGACGCTGCGTGCTGAATCCGCGATCCTCGGTAGCGGATGTGGGGGCCTCGGCGCCCTTGAAAAGCACCTTCCAGGCATCTTCGTACGTCGTGTCGAAGAGCCTACTCAGAGTTCTCTGCCGCGCCGGGTCGAACTCCCACAGGTTGAAAGCCCGTTGTTGACACGGGAGGATCCGGCGGATGAGCATAACCTGGACTATGTTGACAAGTTTGAGCTTCTTGTCCACCAGGGTTTGGACGCATGTTTGGAGTCCGGTCAGCTCTCCTTTTTTACCCCACGACAGGCCCGTCTCTTTCCAGGAGGCGAGCCGCGTAGGGGGTCCGGATCGGAACTCGGGGGCTGCGACCCATTCAGGGTCGCGCGGCTCGATGATGTAAAACCACCCCGATTGCCACCCCTTTAGGGACTCCACGAAGGAGCCCTCGAGCCATAGGACGTTGGGCATCTTGCCCACCATGGCGCCTCCGCACTCCGCCTGGGTGACGCGCACCACCTTCGGCTTGACATTGAAAGTCTTGATCCATAGGCCGAAATGGGGGCGGATGCAGAAGAAAGCCTCGCACACGACGATAAACGCCGAGATGTTGAGGACAAAGTTCGGGGCCAGATCGTGGAAATCCAGGCCATAGTAGAACATGAGCCCCCGGACAAATGGGTGGAGAGGCAAACCCAGTCCGCGGAGGAAATGGGGGAGGAACACCACCCTCTCATGGGGCCTAGGGTGGGGTGAGCTGCCCCTCTTCGGGAAGCTGGTGCGCAATGTCGTTAGACAAGTATCCGGCCTTCCTCAGTTTTTTGATGTGTCCCTCTGTAACGGAGGAGACCATCCACTTGCCTCCCGCTCCAGACATGGCTCGAGAAGGTTGAGGTGGGGTGTGCGGACTTGGGCGCTGGAGCTCGAGTGCGCGGAAATGGATAGGCAAAGGAGGAAGAAGGCGTGGATGAAAAGGTGGATCCTTATCCCCTTATATGGGTGGACGCGACTATGTGTCCCCACCAGCCTGGTAAAACTCGCTTATCTTCCAAGCACCGTAATCAATGGCGCGGTTGGGTTACCCACGCCCGTATTGATGAGAATCCCGGAATAAGGGGACACGATCTCTGCTTTGACAAGACGTGCCAAGGAAACCGCCTCGCTGAACGCGCTGAGGTGGGACAGTAAAACGATTCGAATAATGACCTGGGCATGGTGTGATGTCACGCTACGGAATACGCCAGCAGATTAGATTTGTGTAAATATTATTCTCTCTATGGCAATATGTGGAAACATATTTTGCAGCGCCGGACACTACCTTTGTGTTCAAAATCTTCTATGAAGTACTTGGAGGAGGAACCCGCCTTGCAATGCCTAAGACAATCAGCGCGCCTGACTCGTCGTCATTGAAGCCTGGTTCAGGGGCTACTGAGGGAGTCCTAGATTAGGGGGTGTCCGGATAGCCGGACTATACCATCGGACGGACTCCTGGACTATGAAGATACAAGATTGAAGACTTCGTCCCGTGTCCGGAAGGGACTTTCCTTGGCGTGGAAGGCAAGCTTGGCGATATGGATATGTAGATCTCCTACCATTGTAACCGACTCTGTGTAACCCTAGCCCTCTCCAGTGTCTATATAAACCGGAGGGTTTTAGTCCGTAGGATGGACAACAATCATACCATAGGCTAGCTTCTAGGGTTTAGCCTCCTTGATCTCGTGGTAGATCTACTCTTGTACTACCCATATCATCAATATTAATCAAGCAGGATGTAGGGTTTTGCCTCCATCGAGAGGGCCCAAACCTGGGTAAAACATCGTGTCCCCTGCCTCCTGTTACCATCCGCCTAGATGCACAGTTTGGGACCCCCTACCCGAGATCCGCCGGTTTTGACACCGACAACGGGCCTCTCTCCTGAGGAATGGCTAGCCCGTTACGACTTGGAAGACCAGCTCTAAACATGCCATGCCTTTTTTTGCCATTATATGTGCCTATAGCATGTTGTTTTCTTGCTCTAAACATGGCTTCCTGATGTTGTTTTTGACATGTTAGTATGTTCACTAAGTCTGTGAAGTTGATATCTTTTGCACTTTTGCCATGCTTGTTTAAACCTGATATACTGTGATGCAGCCGTAGCACAGTGTTCTTGTTTTGTCAAGCATCTCCTGTACATCACTGTCATATACTTTGTTGATATGTTGGAGTGCAGTACTCAGTTTCTTGTTGCATTCTAAGTGCTATCATGCTGTTAATCGCAGTTTTGCACCATTCTTGTGTTGCTTGTCATTTGCAAACCGTGCATTCGATTCCGGTGATCCTTATATCGATTTTGACCGAAATCACGTCATCTTTCTAGCGGCATACTTGGTTTTCCAAGTTGATGCCTTGATCATTCTTTCCCTTCCGGAGCACGCATATGCGTTGCATATCACATCTTGCATATCATGCCATGTATTGCATCATGTTTGTGCATTGCACCATGATTGATTGTCGTTCCATTGCTTGTGTTCTTGCTTCGGTAGAGCTGGGAGACGAGTACGTGAACGAGGAACCTGTTGAGTACGCTAACGAGGATCAAGCTTTCGACAACTCTGAGAACATTGCAGGCAAGATGACCATACCCTCGATATCACTTCTATCTTTGCTTGCTAGTTGTTCGTTCTATCGCTATGCTGCGCTACCTACAACTTGTTATATCATGCCTCCCATATTTCCATGTAAAGCCTATAACCCACCTTCCTAGCAAACCATTGTTTGGCTATGTTACCGCTTTTGCTCAGCCCCTCTTATAGCGTTGCTAGTTGCAGGTGAAGTTGAAGATTGTTCCATGTTGGAACATGGATATGTTGGGATATCACAATATCTCTTATTTAATTAATGAATCTATATACTTGTTAAAGGGTGGAAGGCTCGGCCTTATGCCTGGTGTTTTGTTCCACTCTTGCCACCCTAGTTTCCGTCATACCGGTGTTATGTTCCTTGATTTTGCGTTCCTTACGCAGTTGGGGTTATGGGACCCCCTTGACAGTTCGCTTTGAATAAAACTCCTCCAGCAAGGCCCAACCTTGGTTTTAACATTTGCCACCTAAGCCTTTTCCCTTGGGTTTTCGCGAGCCCGAGGGTCATTTTATTTTAACCCCCCGGGCAAGTGCTCCTTTGAGTGTTGGTCCAAACTAGAGCCCTTTGCAACACCACCTCGGGAAACTTGATGGCTGATTTTAGTTGTACGGATTGCTCATCCGGTGTGCCCTAAGAACAAGATATGTACAGCTCCTATCGGGATTTGTCGACACAGTCGGGTGATCTTGTTGGTCTTGTTTTACCATTGTCGAAATGTCTTATAACCGGGATTCCGAGTATAATCGGGTCTTCCCAGGAGAAGGAATATCCTTCGTTGATCGTGAGAGCTTGTGATGGGCTAAGTTGGGACACCCCTGCAAGGTATAAACTTTCGAGAGCCGTGCCCGTTGTTATGTGGCAGATGGAAATTTGTTAATATCCGGTTGTAGAGAACTTGACACTTGACTTAATTAAAATGAATCAACTGCGTGTGTAGCCGTGATGGTCTCTTTTCGATGGAGTCCGGGAAGTGAACACGGTCTTGTGTTATGCTTGAACGTAAGAAGTTTCAGGATCACTTCTTGGTCACTTATACCTTTTCGTTCGTTGCGTAGCTTCTCATCTTAATCTTATTTGCGTATGTTAGCCACCATATTTGCTTAGCACTTGCTGCAGCTCCAGCTCAATACCTCATCCTACCCATAAGCTTAAATAGTCTTGATCTCGCAGGTGTGAGATTGCTGAGTCCTTGTGACTCACGGATACTTCCAAACAGTTGTAGGTGCCCACCATACCAATGCAGGTGATGCTACCGAACTCAAGTGGGAGTTCGACGAGGACTTGGGTCTTTACTATGTTTCATTTCCTGATGATCAGTAGTGGAGCCCAGTGAAGGAAATATGCCCTAGAGGCAATAATAAAGTTGTTATTTATATTTCCTTATATCATGATAAATGTTTATTATTCATACTATAATTGTATTAACCAGAAACTTAGTACATGTGTGAATACATAGACAAATAGAGTGTCACTAGTTTCGTTGAATCAATGATGGTTATGTTTCCTAACCATAGACATGAGTTATCATTTGATTAACGGGACCACATTATTAGAGAATGATGTGATTGACTTGAACCATCCGTTAGCTTAGCACGATGATCGTTTAGTTTGTTGCTATTGCTTTCTCCATAACTTATACATGTTCCTATGACTATGAGATCATGCAACTCCTGAATACCGGAGGAACACTTTGTGTGCTACCAAACGTCACAACCTAACTGGATGATTATAAAGGTGCTCTACAGGTGTCTCCAATGGTGTTTATTGAGTTGGCATAGATCGAGATTAGGATTTGTCACTCCGAGTATCGGAGAGGTATCTCTGGGCCCTCTCGGTAATGCACATCACTATAAGGCTTGCAAGCATTGTGACTAATGAGTTATTTGCGGGATGATGCAATACGAAACGAGTAAAGAGACTTGGCGGTAACAAGATTAAACTAGGTATTGAGATACCGACGATCGAATCTTGGGCAATTAGCATACCGATGACAAAGGGAACAACGTATGTTGTTATGCGGTTTGACCGATAAAGATCTTCGTAGAATATGTAGGAACCAATATGAGCATCCAGGTTCAGCTATTGGTTGTTGACCGTAAGTTAGTCTCAGTCATGTCTATATAGTTCTCGAACCCGTAGGGTCCGCACGCTTAACGTTCGGTGATGATCAATATTATGAGTTTATGTGTTTTGATGAGCCGAAGGTTGTTCGGAGTCCCGGATATGATCACGGACATGACAAGGAGTCTCGAAATGATCGAGACATAAAGGTTGATATATTGGACGGCTATATTCGGACACTGGAAGTGTTCCGGGTGATTTCGGATAAATACCGGAGTACTGGGGAGTTACCGGAAACCCCCGGCGGGTCAATGGGCCTTCATGGGCCTTAGTGGAAATAGAGGGCAGCAAGGGAGCTTTGGGGCGCGCCCCCTAGGCCCAAACCGAATTGGTTTAGGGATAGGGGGTCGGCCCCCTCTTTCCTTCTCCCCTCCTCCTCTTTCCTTCCCCTCTTAGTTGGACTAGGAAAGGGGGAACCTACTCCTAATAGGAGTAGGATTCCCCGCTTGGGGCGCACCCTATGAGGCCGTGGGCCCCTCCCCTTGCTCCTTTATATACGGGGGCAAGGGGGCACCCTAGAACACACAAGTTGATCATTGATCTCCTAGCCGTGTGCGGTGCCCCCTCCACCATAATCCACCTCGATCATATCGTAGAGGTGCTTAGGCGAAGCCCTGTTCCGGTAGCAACATCATCATCGTCATCACGCCGTCTTGCTGACGAAGCTCTCCCTTGAAGCTCTGCTAGATCGTGAGTTCACGGGACGTCACCGATCCGAACATGTGCAGATCGCGGAGGTGCCGTACTTTCGGTACTAGGATCGTTCGATCATGAAGAGTACGACTACATCAACCGCGTTGTCATAATGCTTCCACTTACGGTCTATGAGGGTATGTAGACAACACTCTCCCCTCTCGTTGCTATGCATCACGATGATCTTGTGTGTGCATAATACTCGGGTTAAACTTCACGAGCCTAGCATATGCAGATATGGCCTCGGAACACTGGAGACCGAAAGGTCGAGCGTGAATCATATAGTAGATATGATCAACATAGTGATGTTCACCATTGAAAACTACTCCATCTCACGTGATGATCGGACATGGTTTAGTTGATATGGATCATGTGCTCACTTAGATGATTAGAGGGATGTCTATCTAAGTGGGAGTTATTAAGTAATATGATTAAATGAACTTAAATTTATCATGAACTTAGTCCCGATAGTATTTGCATATCTATGTTATAGATCAATTGCTCGCGTATAGCTTCCCCGTTGTATTTATGATATGTTCCTAGAGAAAACTATGCTGAAAGATGATAGTAGCAATGATGCGGATTGGATCCGTGATCTGAGGATTATCCTTGTTACTGCACAGAAGAATTATGTCCTTGATGCACCGCTAGGTGACATAACTATTGTAGGAGCAAATGCAGACATTATGAATGTTTGACAAAGCTTGGTATGATGACTACTTGATAGTTTAGTGCACCATACTTTACGGCTTAGAACTGGGACTTCAAAAATGTTTTTGAATGCCACAGAGCATATAAGATGTTCTAAGAGTTGAAATTGGTATTTCATACTCATGCCCGTGTCGAGAGGTAGGAGACCTCTGACAAAGACTTTGCCTACAAGATGGAGGAGAATAGCTCAGCTAGTGAGCATGTGCTCAGAATGTCTGAGTACTACAATCACTTGAATCAAGTGTGAGTTAATCTTCCAGATAAGATAGTGATTGAGAGAGTTCTCTAGTCACTATCACCAAGTTACTAGAACTTCATGACGAACTATAATATGCAAGGGATAACAGAAACGATTCCCAAGATCTTCGTGATGCTGAAATTGGCGAAGGTAGAAATCAAGAAAAGGCATCAAGTGTTGATGGTTGACAAGACCACTAGTTTCAAGCAAAAGGGCAAGGGAAATAAAGGGAACTTCAAGAAGAATGGCAAGCAAGTTTTCCACTCCCATGATGAAGCCCAAAGCTAGACCCAAGCCTGAAACTAAGTGCTTCTACAGCAAAGGAAATGGTCACTGGAAGTGGGACTGCCCTAGATACTTGGCGGATAAGAAGGTTGACAAAGGGAACAAAGGTATATTTGATATACATGTTATTGATGTGTACTTTACTAGTGTTTATAGCAACCCCTCAGTATTTGATACTGGTTCAGTTGCTAAGAGTAGTAACTCGAAACGGGAGTTGCAAGAATAAACAGAGACTAGTTAAGGGCGAGGTGATGATGTGAATTGGAAGTGATTCCAAGGTTGATAAAGATCACCATCACACACTCCCTTTACCTTCGGGATTAGTGTTAAACCTAAAATAAATGTTATTTGGTGTTTGCGTTGAGCATAAATATGATTGGATCATGTTTATTGCAATACGGTTATTCATTTAAGTCAAAGAATAATTGTTGTTCTGTTTACATGAATAAAACCTTCTGAGGTCATACACCCAAGGTGAATGGTTTATTGAATCTCGATCGTAGTGATACACATATTCATAATATTTAAGCCAAAAGATGCAAAGTTAATAATGATAGTGCAACTTATATGTGGCACTGCCGTTTAAGTCATATTGGTGTAAAGCGCATGAAGAAACTCTGTGCTGATGGGCTTTTGGAGTCACTTGATTATGAATCATTTGATTCTTGTGAACCATGCCTCATGGGCAAGATGACTAAAACTCCGTTCTCCAGAACAATGGAGCAAGCAACTGACTTATTGGAAATAATACGTACTGATGTATGCAATCCGATGAGTATTGAGGCTTGCGGCGGGTATCGTTATTTTCTAACCTTCATAGATGATTTGAGAAGATATGTATATCTACTTGATGAAACATAAGTCTGAAACATTTGAAAAGTTCAAAGAATTCAGACTGAAGTGGAAAATCATCGTAACAAGAAAATAAAGTTTCTACGATCTGATCGCGGAGACGAATATTTGAGTTACGAGTTTGGTCTTCAACTAAAACAATGTGGAATAGTTTCACAGATTCATGCCACCTGGAACACCACAACATAACGGTGTGTCCGAACGTCATAACCGTACTTTATTGGATATAGTGCAATCTATGATGTCTCTTACCGACTTACCACTATCGTTTTGGGGTTATGCATTAGAGACAGCTACATTCACGTTAAATAGGGCACCGTCTAATCCGTTGAGATGACACCGTATGAACTATGGTTTGGCTAGAAACCTAAGCTGTCGTTTCTTAAAGTTTGGGGTTATGATGCTTATGTGAAAAAGTTTCAACCTGATAAGCTCAAACCCAAATCGGAAAAGTGCGTCTTCATAGGATACCCAAAATAAACTGTTGGGTACACCTTCTATCACAGATCCGAAAGGCAAGATCTTTGTTGCTAAGAGTGGATCCTTTCTAGAGAAGAAGTTTCTCTCGAAAGAAGTGAGTGGGAGGAATGTAGAACTTGATGAGGTAATTGTACCTTTTCCCGAATTAGAAAGTAGTTCATCACAGAAATCAGTTCTAGTGATTTGTATGCCAATTAGTGAGGAAGCTAATGATGATGATCATGAAACTTCAGATCAAGTTACTACCAAACCTCGTAGGACAACCAGAGTATGGTCCGCACCAGAGTGGTACGGTAATCCTTTTTGGAAGTCATGTTACTAGATCATGACGAACCTATGAACTATGAGGAAGCGATGATGAGCCTAGATTCCGTGAAATGGCTTGAGGCCATGAAATCTGAGATGGGATCCATGTATGAGAACAAAGTATGGACTTTGATTGACTTGCCCAATGATCGGTGAGTCATTGAGAATAAATGGATCTGCAAGAGGAGCACGGACACTGCTAGTAGTGTTACTATCTACAAAGCTCGAATTGTCGAAAATGTTTTCCGACAAGTTCAAGGTGTCGACTACGATGAGATTTTCTCACTCGTATCGATGCTTAAAAGTCTGTCCGAATCATGTTAGAAGTTGTCGCATTTTATGAAATCTGGCAAATGGATGTCAAAACTGCATTCCTTAATGGATTTCTTAAAGAAGAGTTGTATATGATGCAACCAGAAGGTTTTGTCAATCCTAAATGTGCTAACAAAGTGAGCAAGCTCCAACGATCCATCTATGGACTGGTGCAAGCATCTCGGAGTTGGAATATATGCTTTGAAAAAGTGATCAAAGCATATGGTTTTATACAGACTTGCGGTGAAGCCTGTATTTACAAGAAAGTGAGAGGGAGCACTACAACATTTCTGATAAGTATATGTGAATGACATATTGTTGATCGTAAATAATGTAGACTTTTCTGTAAAGCATAAAGGAGTTTTTGAAAGGAGTTTTTCAAAGAAAGACCTCAGTGAAGCGACTTACATATTGAGCATCAAGATCTATAGAGATAGATCAAGATGCTTGATATATTTTCAATGAGTACATACCTTGACAAGATTTTGAAGTAGTTCAAAATGGAACAGTCAAAGAAGGAGTTCTTGCCTGCGTTGCAAGGTGTGAAGTTGAGTAAAGACTCAAAACCAGAACACGGCAGAAAATAGAAATAGAATGAAAAGTCATTCCCTATGCCCCAGTCATAGGTTCTATAAAATATGCTATGCTGTGTACTAGACCTATTGTGTACCTTACTATAAGTTTGGCAAGAGGGTACAATAGTGATCCGAGAGTGGATCACTGAACAGCGGTAAAAAATTATCCTTAGTGGAATAAGGAATTGTTTCTTGGTTATGGAGGTGACAAAGAGTTCGTCGTAAAGAGCTACGTCGATGCCAGCTTTGACATCGATCTGGATGACTCTAAGTCTTGATCTAGATACATATTGAAAGTGGGAGCAATTAGCTAGAGTAGCTTCGTGGAAAACATTGTAGACATAGAAAATTTGCAAAATACATACGGCTCTGAATGTGGCAGACCCATTGACTAAATTTCTCTCACAAGCAAAACATGATCACTCTTTGGGTGTTAATCACATAGCGATGTGAACTAGATTATCGACTCTAGTAAACCCTTTGGGTGTTAGTCACATGGAGATGTGAACTAATCACATAAAGATGTGAACTATTCTTTAAATCACATGACGATGTGTACTAAATTTTGACTCTAGTGCAAGTGGGAGACTGAAGGAAATATGCCCTAGAGGCAATAATAAAGTTGTTATTTATATTTCCTTATATCATGATAAATGTTTATTATTCATACTATAGTTGTACTAACCGAAAACTTAGTACATGTGTGAATACATAGACAAACATAGTGTCACTAGTTTGCCTCTACTTGACTAGCTCATTGAATCAATGATGGTTATGTTTCCTAACCATAGACATGAGTTTTCATTTGATTAACGGGATCACATCATTAGAGAATGATGTGATTGACTTGACCCACCCGTTAGCTTAGCAGGATGATCATTTAGTTTATTGCTATTGCTTTCTTCATAACTTATACATGTTTCTATGACTATGAGATCATGCAACTCCCAAATACGGAGGAACACTTTGTGTGATACCAAACGTCACAACGTAACTGGGTGATTATAAAGGTGCTCTATAGGTGTCTCCAATGGTGTTTGTTGAGTTGGCATAGATCGAGATTAGGATTTCTCACTCCGAGTATCGAAGAGGTATCTCTGGGCCCTCTCGGTAATGCACATCACTATAAGCCTTGCAAGCATTGTGACTAATGAGTTAGTTGCGGGATGATGCATTACAAAACAAGTAAAGAGACTTGTCGGTAACGAGATTGAACTAGGTATTCAGATACCGATGATCGAATCTCGGGCAAGTAACATACCGATGACAAAGGGAACAACGTATGTTGTTATGCGGTTTGACCGATAAAGATCTTCGTAGAATATGTAGGAACCAATATGAGCATCCAGGTTATGCTATTGGTTATTGACCAGAAGTGAGTCTCGGTCATGTCTACATAGTTCTCGAACCCATAGGGTCTGCACGCTTAACGTTCGGTGATGATCGGTGTTATGAGTTTATGTGTTTTGATGAGACGAAGGTTGTTCGGAGTCCCGGATATGATCACGGACTTAACGAGGAGTCCCGAAATGATCGAGACATAAAGATTGATATATTGGACGGCTATATTCGGACACCGGAAGCGTTCTGAGTGATTTCAGATAAATACCGGAGTACCGGCCGGGGAGTTAGCGGAACCCCCCAGGGGGTCAATGGGCCTTCATGGGCCTTAGTGGAAATAGAGGGCAGCAAGGGAGCTGTGGGGCGCGCCCCCCTAGGCCCAAACCGAATTGGTTTAGGGCTAGGGGGGTCGGGCCCCTCTTTCCTTCTCCCCTCCTCCTCTTTCCTCCCCCTCCTAGTTGGACTAGGAAAGGGATTATCTACTCCTAGTAGGAGTAGGATTCCCCCTTGGGGCGCACCCTATGAGGCCACCGACCCCTCCCCTTGCTCCTTTCTATACGGAGGCAAGGGGGTACCCTAGAACACACAAGTTGATCACTGATCTCTTAGCCGTGTGCAGTGCCCCCCTCCACCATAATCCATCTCGGTCACATTGTAGTGGTGCTTAGGCAAAGCCCTGTTCCGGTAGCAACATCATCACCGTCATCATGCAGTCGTGCTGACAAAGCTCTCCCTCAAAGCTCTGCTGGATCGTGAGTTCGCGGGACGTCACCGAGCCGACGTGTGGAGATCGTGGAGGTGCCGTACTTTCGGTACTAGGATCGGTCGACCATGAAGACGTACGTGAAGGAAATATGCCCTAGAGGCAATAATAAAGTCATTATTTATTTCCTTATATCATGATAAATGTTTATTATTCATGCTAGAATTGTATTATCCGGAAACATAATACTTGTGTGAATACATAGACAAACTAAACATCACTAGTGTGCCTCTACTTGACTAGCTCGTCAATCGAAGATGGTTATGTTTCCTAACCATAGACATGTGTTGTCATTTGATTAATGGGATCACATCATTAGGAGAATGATGCGATTGACATGACCCATTCCATTAGCTTAGCACCCGATCGTTTAGTATATTGCTATTGCTTTCTTCATGACTTATACATGTTCCTATGACTATGAGATTATGCAACTCCCGTTTGACGGAGGAACACTTTGTGTGCTACCAAATGTCACAACGTAAATGGGTGATTATAAAGGAGCTCTACAGGTGTATCCAAAGGTACATGTTGGGTTGGCGTATTTCGAGATTAGGATTTGTCACTCTAATTGTCGGAGAGGTATCTCTGGGCCCTCTCGGTAATGCACATCACATAAGCCTTGCAAGCATTGCAACTAATGAGTTAGTTGCGAGATGATGTATTACGAAACGAGTAAAGAGACTTACCGGTAACGAGGTTGAACTAGGTATTGAGATACCGATGATCGAATCTCACGCAAGTAACATACCGATGACAAAGGGAACAAAGTATGTTGTTATGCGGTGTGACCGATAAAGATCTTCATAGAATATGTGGGAGCCAATATGAGCATCCAGGTTCCGCTATTGGTTATTGACCGGAGACATGTCTCGGTCATGTCTACATTGCTCTCGAACCCGTAGGGTCCGCACGCTTAACGTTACGATGACAGTTTCATTATGAGTTTATATATTTTTGATGTACCGAAGTTTGTTCGGAGTCCCAGATGTGATCACGGACATGAAGAGGAGTCTCGAAATGGTCGAGATATAAAGATCGATATATTGGATGGCTATATTTGGACACCGGAAGTGTTCCGGGTGATTTCGGAGAAAACCGGAGTGTCGGAGGGTTACCGGAACCCCCCCGGGAGAAGTAATGGGCTTTATGGGCCCTAGTGGAGAGAGAGAGGGGCGGCCAGGGTGGGCCGCACGCCCCCTCCCCCTCTGGTCCGAATTGGACTAGGAGAGGGGGGCGGCGCCCCCCTTTCCTTCTCCCTCTCCCCATTCCTTTCCCCCTCCTAGTAGGAGTAGGAAAGAGGGGAGTCCTACTCCTACTAGGAGGAGGACTCCTCCTCCTTGGCGCGCCCCATTGGCCGGCCGGCCTCCCCCTTGCTCCTTTATATACGGGGGCAGGGGGCACCTCTAGACACACAAGTTGATCTTCGTGTTCGTTCTCTTAGCCGTGTGCGCTGCCCCCTGCACCATAATCCTCGATAATAATGTAGCGGTGCTTAGACGAAGCCCTGCGACGGTAGAACATCAAGATCGTCGCCACGCCGTCGTGCTGATGGAACTCTTCCTCGACACTTTGATGGATCGGAGTCCGGGGATCGTCATCGAGCTGAACATGTGCTAGAACTCGGAGGTGCCGTAGTTTCGGTGCTTGATCGGTCGGGCCGTGAAGACGTACGACTACATCAACCGCGTTGTCATAACGCTTCCACTGTCGGTCTATGAGGGTACGTAGACAACACTCTCCCCTCTTGTTGCTATGCATCACCATGATCTTGCGTGTGTGTAGGAAAATTTTGAAATTACCACGTTCCCCAACAGTGGTATCAGAGCCTGGTTTTATGCATTGATGTTGTGCACGAGTGAACACAAGTGAGTTGTGGGCGATATAAGTCATACTACTTACCAGCATGTCATACTTTGGTTCGGCGGTATTGTTGGATGAAGCGGCCCGGACCGACATTACGCGTACGCTTACACGAGACTGGTTCTACCGAAGTGCTTTGCACACAGGTGGCTGGCGGGTGTCAGTTTCTCCAACTTTAGTTGAACCGAGTGTGGCTACGCCCGGTCCTTGCGAAGTTAAAACAGCACCAACTTGGCAAAATATCATTGTGGTTTTTGATGCGTAGGTAAGATTGGTTCTTGCTTAAGCCCGTAGCAGCCACGTAAAACTTGCAACAAACAAAGTAGAGGACGTCTAACTTGTTTTTGCAGGGCATGTTGTGATGTGATATGGTCAAGACATGATTCTAAATTTTATTGTATGAGATGATCATGTTTTGTAACCGAGTTATCGGCAACTGGCAGGAGCCATATGGTTGTCGCTTTATTGTATGCAGTGCAATCGCCCTGTAATGCTTTACTTTATCACTAAGAGGTAGCGATAGTCGTAGAAGCATAAGATTGGCGAGATGACAATGATGCTATGATGGAGATCAAGGTGTCGTGCTGGTGACGATGGTGATCATGATGGTGCTTCGAAGATGGAGATCGCAAGCACAAGATGATGATGGCCATATCATATCACTTATATTGATTGCATGTGATGTTAATCTTTTATGCATCTTATCTTGCTTTGATTGACGGTAGCATTTTAAGATGATCTCTCGCTAATTATCAAGAAGTGTTCTCCCTGAGTATGCACCATTGCGAAAGTTCTTCGTTCTGAGACACCACGTGATGATCGGGTGTGATAGGCTCTACGTTCAAATACAACGGGTGCAAAACAGTTGCACAAGCGGAATACTCAGGTTATACTTGACGAGCCAAGCATATACATATATGGCCTCGAAACACGGAGACCGAAAGGTCGAGCATGAATCATAGAGTAGATATGATCAACATAGTGATGTTCACCAATCAAACTACTCCATCTCACGTGATGATCGAACATG
Organism: Triticum dicoccoides; assembly: GCF_002162155.2. Taxonomy (NCBI): domain Eukaryota; kingdom Viridiplantae; phylum Streptophyta; class Magnoliopsida; order Poales; family Poaceae; genus Triticum; species Triticum dicoccoides. The sequence goes on along the minus strand of NC_041382.1, from coordinate 106,334,855 downwards.
GTTTAGTTGATTTGGATCACGTGATCACTTAGAGGATTAGAGGGATGTCTATCTAAGTGGGAGTTCTTTAGTTATATGATTAATTGAACTTAAATTTATCATGAACTTAGTACCTGATAGTATCTTGCTTGTTTATGTTTGATTGTAGATAGATGGCCCGTGCTATTGTTCTGTTGAATTTTAATGCGTTCCTTGAGAAAGCAAAGTTGAAAAATGATGGTAGCAATTACACGGACTGGGTTTGTAACTTGAGGATTATCCTCATTGCTACACAGAAGATTTACGTCCTGGAAGCACCGCTAGGTGCCAGGCCTGCTGCTGGAGCAACACCAGATGTTATGAACGTCTGGCAGAGCAAAGCTGATGACTACTCGATAGTTCAGTGTGCCATGCTTTACGGCTTAGAATCGGGACTTCAACGACGTTTTGAATGTCATGGAGCATATTAGATGTTCCAGGAGTTGAAGTTAATATTTCAAGCAAATGCCCGGATTGAGAGATATGAAGTCTCCAATAAGTTCTATAGCTGCAAGATGGAGGAGAACAGTTCTGTCAGTGAGCAAATACTCAAAATGTCTGGGTATAATAATCACTTGATTCAATTGGGAGTTAATCTTCCAGATGATTGCGTCATTGACAGAATTCTCCAATCACTTCCACCTAGCTACAAGAGCTTCGTGATGAACTATAATATGCAAGGGATGGATAAGACAATTCCCGAGCTCTTCGCAATGTTGAAAGCTGCGGAGGTAGAAATCAAGAAGGAGCATCAAGTGTTGATGGTCAACAAGACCACTAGTTTTAATAAAAAGGGCAAAGGGAAGAAGAAGGGGAACTTCAAAAAGAACAGCAAGCAAGTTGCTGCTCAGGAGAAAAAACCCAAATCTGGACCTAAGCCTGAAACTGAGTGCTTCTACTGCAAGCAGACTGGTCACTTGAAGCGGAACTGCCCCAAGTATTTGGCGGATAAGAAGGATGGCAAGGTGAACAAAGGTATATACGATATACATGTTATTGATGTGTACCTTACTAATGCTCGCAGTAGCACCTGGGTATTTGATACTGGTTCTGTTGCTATTATTTGCAACTCGAAACAGGGACTATGGATTAAGCGAAGATTGGCTAAGGACGAGGTGACGATGCGTGTGGGAAATGGTTCCAAAGTCGATGTGATCGCGGTCAGCACGCTACCTCTACATCTACCTTTGGGATTAGTATTAGACCTAAATAATTGTTATTTGGTGCCAGCGTTGAGCATGAACATTATATCTGGATCTTGTTTGATGTGATACGGTTATTCATTTAAATCAGAGAATAATGGTTGTTCTATTTATATGAGTAATATCTTTTATGGTCATGCACCCTTGAAGAGTGGTCTATTCTTATTAAATCTCGATAGTAGTGACACACATATTCATAATGTTGAAGCCAAAAGATGCAGAGTTGATAATGATAGTGCAACTTATTTGTGGCACCGCCGTTTAGGTCATATCAGTGTAAAGCGCATGAAGAAACTCCATACTGATGGACTTTTGGAACCACTTGATTATGAATCACTTGGTACTTGCGAACCGTGCCTTATGGGCAAGATGACAAAAACACCGTTCTCCGGTACTATGGAGAGAGCAACAGATTTGTTGGAAATCATACATACAGATGTATGTGGTCCGATGAATGTTGAGGCTCGTGGCAGAGATCGTTATTTTCTCACCTTCATAGATGACTTAAGCAGATATGGATAAATCTACTTAATGAAACATAAGTCTGAAACATTTGAAAAGTTCAAAGAATTTCAGAGTGAAGTTGAAAATCATCGTAACAAGAAAATAAAATTCCTACGATCTGATCGTGGAGGAGAATATTTGAGTTACGAGTTTGGTGTACATTTGAAACAATGCGGAATAGTTTCGCAACTCACACCACCCGGAACACCACAGCGTAATGGTGTGTCCGAACGTCGTAATCGTACTTTACTAGATATGGTGCGATCTATGATGTCTCTTACTGATTTACCGCTATCGTTTTGGGGTTATGCTTTAGAGACGGCCGCATTCACGTTAAATAGGGCACCATCAAAATCCGTTGAGACGACGCCTTATGAACTGTGGTTTGGCAAGAAACCAAAGTTGTCGTTTCTGAAAGTTTGGGGCTGCGATGCTTATGTGAAAAAGCTTCAACCTGATAAGCTCGAACCCAAATCGGAGAAATGTGTCTTCATAGGATATCAAAAGGAAACTATTGGATACACCTTCTATCACAGATCCGAAGGCAAGACTTTTGTTGCTAAATTCGGAAACTTTCTAGAGAAGGAGTTTCTCTCGAAAGAAGTGAGTGGGAGGAAAGTAGAACTTGATGAGGTAATTGTACCTGCTCACTTATTGGAAAGTAGTACATCACAAAAACCAGTTTCTGTGACACCTACACCAATTAGTGAGGAAGCTAATGATGATGATCATGAAACTTCAGAACAAGTTACTACTGAACCTCGTAGATCAACCAGGGTAAGATCCGCACCAGAGTGGTACGGTAATCCTGTTCTGGAAGTCATGCTACTAGATCATGATGAACCTATGAACTATGAAGAAGCGATGGTGAGCCTAGATTCCGCAAAATGGCCTGAAGCCATGAAATCTGAGATGGCATCCATGTATGAGAACAAAGTGTGGACTTTGGTTGACTTGCCCAAAGATCGGCAAGCAATTGAGAATAAATGGATCTTCAAGAAGAAGACGGACGCTGACGGTAATATTACTGTCTACAAAGCTCGACTTGTCACAAAAGGTTTTCGACAAGTTCAAGGGATTGACTACGATGAGACCTTCGCACCCATAGCGATGCTTAAGTCTGTCCGAATCATGTTAGCAATTGCCGCATTTTATGATTATGAAATTTGGCAGATGGATGTCAAAAACTGCATTCCTGAATGGATTTCTAGAAGAAGAGTTGTATATGATGCAGCCAGAAGGTTTTGTCGATCCAAAGGGAGCTAACAAAGTGTGCAAGCTCCAGCGATCCATTTATGGACTGGTGCAAGCCTCTCGGAGTTGGAATAAACGCTTTGATAATGTGATCAAAGCATTCGGTTTTGTACAGACTTTTGGAGAAGCCTGTATTTACAAGAAAGTGAGTGGGAGCTCTGTAGCATTTCTGATATTATATGTAGATGACATATTACTAATCGGAAATGATATAGAATTTCTAAATAGCATAAAGGGATACTTGAATAAGAGTTCTTCAATGAAAGACCTCGGTGAAGCTTCTTACATATTGGGCATTAAGATCTATAGAGATAGATCAAAACGCTTAATTGGACTTTCACAAAGCACATACCTTGACAAAGTTTTGAAGAAGTTCAAAATGGATCAAGCAAAGAAAGGATTCTTGCATGTGTTACAAGGTGTGAAATTGAGTAAGACTCAATGCCCGACCACTGCAGAAGATAGAGACAAAATGAAAGATGTTCCCTATGCTTCAGCCATAGGCTCTATCATGTTTGCAATGCTGTGTACTAGACCTGATGTATGTCTTGCTATAAGTCTAGCAGGGACGTACCAAAGTAATCCAGGAGTGGATCACTGGACAGCGGTCAAGAACATCCTGAAATACCTGAAAAGGACTAAGGATATGTTTCTCATATATGGAGGTGACAAAGAGCTCATCGTAAATGGTTACGTTGATGCAAGCTTTGACACTGATTCGGACAATTCTAAATCGCAAACCGGATACGTGTTTACATTAAATGGTGGAGCTGTCAGTTGGTGCAGTTTTAAACAAAGCGTTGTGGCGGGATCTACATGTGAAGCGGGGTACATAGCTGCTTCGGAAGCAGCAAACGAAGGAGTCCGGATGAAGGAGTTCATAACCGATCTAGGTGTCATACCTAGTGCATCGGGTCCAATGAAAATCTTTTGTGACAATACTGGTGCAATTGCCTTGGCAAAGGAATCCAGATTTCACAAGAGAACCAAGCACATCAAGAGACGCTTCAATTCCATCTGAGATCTAGTCCAGGTGGGAGACACAGAGATTTGCAAGATACATACGGATCTGAATGTAGCAGACCCGTTGACTAAGCCTCTTCCACGAGCAAAACATGATCAACACCAAAGCTCAATGGGTGTTAGAATCATTACTGTGTAATCTAGATTATTGACTCTAGTGCAAGTGGGAGACTGAAGGAAATATGCCCTAGACGTAATAATAAAGTTATTATTTATTTCCTTATATCATGATAAATGTTTATTATTCATGCTAGAATTGTATTACCCGGAAACATAATACTTGTGTGAATACATAGACAAACTAAACGTCACTAGTGTGCCTCTACTTGACTAGCTCGTCAATCGAAGATGGTTATGTTTCCTAAACATAGACATGTGTTGTCATTTGATTAACGGGATCACATCATTAGGAGAATGATGTGATTGACATGACCCATTCCATTAGCTTAGCACCCGATCGTTTAGTGTATTGCTATTGCTTTCTTCATGACTTATACATGTTCCTATGACTATGAGATTATGCAACTCCCGTTTGCCGGAGGAATACTTTGTGTGCTACCAAACGTCACAACGTAAATGGGTGATTATAAAGGAGCTATACAGGTGTCTCCAAAGGTACATGTTGGGTTGGCGTATTTCGAGATTAGGATTTGTCACTCCGATTGTCGGAGAGGTATCTCTGGGCCCTCTCGGTAATGCACATCACATAAGCCTTGCAAGCATTGCAACTAATGAGTTAGTTGCGAGATGATGTATTACGAAACGAGTAAAGAGACTTACCGGTAACGAGGTTGAACTAGGTATTGAGATACCGACGATCGAATCTCAGGCAAGTAACATACCGATGACAAAGGGAACAAAGTATGTTGTTATGCGGTCTGACCGATAAAGATCTTCATAGAATATGTGGGAGCCAATATGAGCATCCAGGTTCCGCTATTGGTTATTGACCGGAGACATGTCTCGGTCATGTCTACATTGCTCTCGAACCCGTAGGGTCCGCACGCTTAACATTACGATGACAGTTTCATTATGAGTTTATATATTTTGATGTACCGAAGTTTGTTCGGAGTCCCGGATGTGATCACGGACATGACGAGGAGTCTCGAAATGGTCGAGACATAAAGATCGATATATTGGATGGCTATATTTGGACACCGGAAGTGTTCCGGGTGATTTCGGAGAAAACGGGAGTGCCGGAGGGTTACCGGAACCCCCCGGGAGAAGTAATGGGCTTTATGGGCCCTAGTGGAGAGAGAGAGAGGGGCGGCCAGGGTGGGCCGCGCCCCCCCCCTCCCCCTCTGGTCTGAATTGGACTAGGAGAGGGGGGGGCGGCGCACCCCTTTCCTTCTCCCTCTCCCCCTTCCTTTCCCCCTCCTAGTAGGAGTAGGAAAGAGGGGAGTCCTACTCCTACTAGGAGGAGGACTCCTCCTCCTTGGCACGCCCCAAGGGCCAACCGGTCTCCCCCTTGCTCCTTTATATACGGGGGCAGGGGGCACCTCTAGACACACAAGTTGATCTTCGTGATCGTTCTCTTAGCCGTGTGCGGTGCCCCCCTCCACCATAATCCTCGATAATATTGTAGCGGTGCTTACGCGAAGCCCTTCGACGGTAGAACATCAAGATCGTCACCACGCCGTCGTGCTGACAGAACTCTTCCCCGACAGTTTGCTGGATCAGAGTCCAGGGATCGTCATCGAGCTGAACGTGTGCTAGAACTCGGAGGTGCCGTAGTTTCGGTGCTTGATCGGTCGGGCGGTGAAGACGTACGACTACATCAACCGTGTTGTCATAACGCTTCCGCTGTCGGTCTACGAGGGTACGTAGACAACACTCTCCCCTCTCGTTGCTATGCATCACCATGATCTTGCGTGTGTGTAGGAAAATTTTGAAATTGCCACGTTCCCCAACAGTACGACTACATCAACCGCATTGTCATAACGCTTCCGCTTACAGTCTATGAGGGTACGTAGACAACACTCTCCCCTCTCGTTGATATACATCACCATGATCATGCGTGTGCGTAGGATTTTTTTAAAAAAATTACTGCGTTCCCCAACACCCAGTTGGGACGATCGTGTATCTAGCATTTGGGGTTGTCTTCCTTTATTTTGGTTCCGTAATCGGACCTTTGATTATACTCTAGATGATGTATGTTTAACTTATTATTTGTCTGAAGTGGCGATTGTAAGCCAACTTTTTATCCATTTCTTATTCAGTACATGAGATTGTGTGAAGATTATCCCATTTGCGACTAAACCACCATGTGGTTATGCCTCTAAGTCGTGCCTCGACACGTGGGAGATATAGCGGCATCGTGTGTGTTACACATGGACACTCGGAAAAGCCAAATGTCACATGGCAAAACATGTGATGCACTGTTTTTGACGAGCATTCCCGACAGACACTTGACAAAGGTAGGTACCACGTGGCATCATTGTTTCCGTCAGCCGTCGTCAGTAAGCTTTATGTTTCCGAGCATCCCTATGTTGCACTCGGCAAAGCCTTTGGCGAGTACCCGACAAACAACACTCGGCATACCCTGCTTTGCTGGGCAGGGGTATGTTGAACCGCCTTTGCCAAGTATTTTTCGGGTTCGACGAGTATTTTGGTACTCGGCATAGAATTGTTTTTTTAGTGCGTATACATATACACTCTACTTGTATATGAAGATATATACACACATATACACCATATTAATTAATTTTATGAAGGGAGAGAAGAGGGTATTTAAACCGATAATTATAATACTCATGGCTAGTAACCATTGCGCTAGATGACATATAATTGGAATTGTCTTCGTAAATTACACAGATCACTTTAATATTTAAAATATTCGTACATCTCACCTAGCTTGTGCAATGACATGAAGATCGAAACATTTAAAGATCAATCCTGTCAGTTAAGACGCTGGAGGGGCAATGTATTAACATGCTAATCAAAATCATTAAAGTAATTATCATGAAGTTCCAGGTGATTTTAATCTCATGGGATTCGGTCAGTGTTGGTCTTGGATCTATTTGGGTCCATCTACATTCGTCCTCGTTCATGTGGTGTTAAGTTGGATCTTTCCCATATAAGTTTCTCCATCCGCGACAGTTGCTATTCTAGTGTGTTGGTCTTTTGAGGACTTAGAATGGCAACTTCTCGAGTGCCTACTAAAACAAGGTTTGCCCGACTCTGCCGAGGTAGGGGCGAGATGCCGGCGCCTTTTGGTTCGCTCTAGGGTGTGTCACTGGTAGAAAAAGGGCCTATAGTCCCGGTTCGTAAGGGCCTTTAGTCCCGGTTCCTGAATCGGGACTAAAGTGTCGGTACTAATGCCCCGACCCTTTAGTCTTGGTTCAATCCAGAACCGGGACTGATGGGCCTCCACGTGGGCAGTGCGCAGAGCCCAGGCAGGAGACCCTTTGGTCCCGGTTGGTGGCACCAACCGGGACCAATAGGCATCCATGCGTCAGTATTTCTGTGGCTGGGGTTTTTGTTTTTTTTGAAAGGGGGTGGGGGTTTGGGGGTTTGGGGGGGTTAATTTAGGTGTTTCATATATTGTGTTAATTTAGCTAGCTATAATTAATAGAGAGAAGTGTCCTCTCTTATGTCCGTGCTTGATCGACGCTACGTACTATACATACGTATAGAGAGGACTAGACACGCTAGCTAGCTAGTAAGCAAACGAAGGAAACAGAAGATCGTCATAAACATATATGCATACAGAGAGAAGTGATATCGACCACCTCTCCTTCTCCGAGAGATTGGTCGAACAACAAGTTCTTGTATATCTATCTGACACTACCGGCTACATATATACAATAATTATCTCTTACAAATATAATCATACGGACTCACGGTCTACATAGAATTCTCCGTCTTCAGGGATCACATGGTCAAGAAAGAATGCCGCCAATTCCTCTTGAATTGCTTGCATGCGAGCTGGTGCTAGGAGTTCATCCCGCTTCCGAAACATCTAATTTAAAGAAGGGGGTCAATACATATATATATGAATGAATGAAACTCAACACAAATGATGGTAATAAAATAAAATTGTGAATGTTATTATTTACGTACTTCATATTGTTCGTCAGTGTAGCCCCGCTCACAGGTCGTGTGGTGGATGGACTCGCAAACGTAGTATCCACAAAAATCATTCCCTTGTTCCTGCCACAACCAATTTACAAGAAATAGAGGTTAATCAAACTGATAAGTAAGAATGCCAAATGGTATTGATGAAACTAGCGCTTGAATGACTAGTAGATGCGCTTAAAATGCTACTATAGTACTTACTTTCGGGTGTCTAAATTGCAGCTCCTTCGGCAGTCCCGGAGCTTTTCTGGTGAATTTTCTCCAAACCCTACCGGACAAAGAAAACAATTACTTGATATATCAAGAAATGAACAAAGTTGCTGATATGGTGGACAATGATTGATTTAACTTACTTCTCGAGTATTTGAGTCATGTCTGCATAGTCCTGGGGATCTTTTCGTCTTGAGTCTAAGACGGTTACTAGTCCCTGCTCTAGCTTAATCTCTAGGAGAATATAGTGGAAACTGCACACGCATGCATAACTCATCAATTACATTACTATAACCTTGACTAATATATAAGCGAAACCGAATACGCACAAGACAGTAACACTCACTTGAAGTTGTAAGGAAAGAGTATTATATCTTTGTTTTCATTTATTACCAACGATCGTAGCAAGTTGGCCTCGGTAGCTGCGGCATGAAATTTAACCCGAGTTGCATCTATGAGATATGTGTTAATGAACCCAATATCATCGAATTGTCTTTTCTTCAATTCGGCGATCTTCCATCTGCATAATATAGTGAGGATGATTATAAATACATGCAACGAAAGAGCTAAGCTATATAGAGAAACTTAATGACAGAAGTAGTACTACTTACAGACAGTAGCAGGCGACCATTGTTTTATCGAGGGCCAATTGATTGAAAAACTGATAGAACTCCTCAAATGGAACAGGCAACAGTTCAATTCCAACGAGGTCATGCTCCTTTTTAACTTTCACATACAAAGTACTCCTCCCCCCAGAGTCTCTGCAGATTTTCAAGTACCAATCATGCAATCTTCGCATCATCGTTGATAGAGATCTTTCATCTTTGACGAGAGGCTTCCCGTACTCATATCTTTGTATCTGCATGTCCATGGGTTCATAATGTACATCGTCGGGCAGGTAATCTGCAAGATTGCAATAACCGGGCACCATCCTCGGATCATTAGCAACATTGTGGCTAGGCACCTTGAGCGGGGGGCACGATTGCTTCGCTTGTTCGCCGAGCTGGGCAATTTGTTTCCCAGCTCATCGTTCTTTTAGCCTTTGATCACTGACAGTACTTCCCAACCGCTCTGCTTCGGTAAATTCCGTTCCAATAATGCGCTCATAGTTTCCTTTCGGCGGAGACTTCGGTGGTTTTGTCAGGGCAGCCAGAGTGCGCTTCACTTTCACCGGATCTACCTTCTCCTCCGGAGGTGGATGTCTCTTTGCTCTCAACCCTTGAAAACAGTCATCCACTTCGGTTCGCGCGATCTCGGCGTTCTCCTCCGGGGTCCTCTCATATGGTAACTTCTCTGGAGTCTTCAGAGAAGGACCGAATCTGTATGTCCTCCCGCCTCTGGTTGTACTGCTAGACGCCGACTGAGCAGACGGAGTGGTTGTCTTCTTTACGTGCTTAAGAGGCAGAGGAGAAGGACTACGATGTGCCGGAGAAGCTGGAGCGGCGGCAGGTCTCTTCCGCCCTTGCTGACGAGGCGGAGAAGGAGGAGGCTGGCTGCTCGGGCGCGACGGCGCAGGCGGAGAAGGAGGCGGAGTGCCGCCACACGCTGGAGAAGGAGCCGGTCGAGGGCCCTGATCGTCACTCGCCAGAGGAGGAGGCGGTGGAGGAGGCGGAGTGCCCTGACTTGCCGGAGGAGGAGGAGGAGGCGGAGGCGTCCAGTTCGGAACGTTGATGAGCTCTTCCACCATAGGCATGGAGTCTTCAGAGCAGACCCCAGCCGAGTCTCCCCTTCACCGGTAGGGTGGTCAAGCTGGAGGTCCTCAAATCCCTCCGTTATTTCATCCACCATCACCCTAGCATATCCTTCTGGAATCGGCCGGCAGTGAAAAGTTGCGCCGGGTTCAGTAGGATAAACAGAGACAACAGCCGCCTTGACCTTCAAATTCATCCATTGCGTCATAAGGTGGCAATTTTGAGACTCCATTATAGCATCCACGGGATAGCTGGCAGGAGCCATCAAGGCATGCTCCGGCTGAAGCAGCTCGGTGGAAGCCACGCTGCTTCTGCGCTGAGATGGCGGGGTAGCTTTGGGGGAAGCTTCGGCAGTACGTTTGCTACGATTTGCTTCTCGTTCCTCTATCGCGTCTACCCTTGCTTGCAGCGCCTGCATTTGGGTCTACTGCACTTTTTTCCTCCTCTCATGGGATTTGTAACCGCCTGCGTCCGGAAACCCAACCTTCCATGGAATGGAGCCTGGCGTGCCTCGTGTCCGTCCAGGGTGCTCAGGATTCCCGAGGGCCATTATGAGCTCGTCGTTCTCTCTGTCTGGAAAGAACTTCCCTTGCTGCGCTGCTTCGATATACTCCTTAAGCTTCCTGACTGGTATGTCCATTTGATCGTCCGTCCAAATGCACTTCCCTGTTACAGGGTCCAAGGTTCCACCAGTCCCGAAGAACCAAGTCCGGCAACGGTCTGGCCAGCTAATTGTCTCTGGTTCGTTCCCTTTAGCAACCAGATCATTCTCAGTCTTGGCCCACTTAGGCCGGGCTACGAGGTAGCCACCTGACCCTGTGCGATGGTGAAGCATCTTCTTTGCAGCATTTTGCTTGTTTGCCGCCGACATCTTCTTACTCTTTTCCGATGTCTTGTGGGCCACAAATGCGGGCCAGTGATCTCTGATCTTCTCATATCTGCCCTTGAATTCTGATGTCTCTTTTTTATCGACAAACATATTCATCTCTTTCTTACACCTCCTGAATAGATCTGCCATCCTCTTAAGAGCAAAAGACTTGATTAATTGCTCTTTAACTGGCTTCTCCGGATCATCCTCCGGGGGTAGGGTGAAATTTGACTTCAGCTCAGTCCAGAGATCATTTTTCTGCATATCATTGACATAAGACACCTCAGGGTCTTCTGTAGCCGGCTTAAACCATTGTTGGATGCTTATCGGGATCTTGTCCCTAACCAGAACCCCGCACTGAGCAACAAATGCGCTCTTTGTCCAGAGGGGTTCAACCGGTTGGCCGTCGGGCGCGATTGCTATGATCTCTAACTTTTCATCCGAGCTGAACTTTTTCTTCGGGCCTAGTCTCTTTACGGAAGTTGTGCTCGATCCGGAGGGCTAGAAAAAAGAACAAAGACTTAATTAATATGTGTACATACCAAAACAATGAATGCATCAATCAGCTAGTCAGCACAGGCTTAACTAATATATATACCTGGCCGGACTCGGTTCGGTCACCGGAGCCATCATCACGGTCTCCTTCTTGCACCGGCATTGGGTCACCGGAGCTGTCCTCATGTTCTTCTTCTTGCACCGGCATTAGGTCACCGTAGCCAGCTTGTTCACCCTCTCCTTCTAGACCATCGGTGTCATTGAGAAACAACGAGACGGCATCACTTCCTTCTGCGATTATGTCCCTCAACAACGCTTCTTTTGCTTCGTCTCGGGCGGTGTCCATAGTTTCTACAAATATTTACAACATGGCAATTATTATTCAAACATGACAGATGGATATATTAGTGCCAAACATAGAACTAGCTACCTAATCATAGCAAGCTATCGGGAGGGGGTATATATCGACAACGACGACACTACATCTATGTCCCTCGACGACCCTCGTTCCCGATAAAAAAAAGAGGAAGAAGAAGAAAAAAAGAGGAGAAGAAAGAATAGAGGAGAAGATCTCCTCTATTCTTTCTTCTCCTCTTTTTTTCTTCTTCTTCCTCTTCTTTTTGTATCCTCTTCTTCCTCTCATGTTCGAGAGGATCGCCGAGGGTTCGGGAGGTTGCGTAGTGTCAAAGGATTCAACAAAACCATGTCTTCATCATTAGGCGAAAGTAACATGTGCATGATGGTACGAAGCTCTTCAAAGTTGTTCTGGAACGGAGTCCCAGATAGGATAATTCGCTTTTTGGTACAAAGTTCAGCAAGAGCCTTCCAAATATCGCTATTTGGAAGGACTTTGCTGAATTCGTACCAAAAGGCGGATTATTCTATCTGGGACTCCATTCCAGAACAACTTTGCAGAACTTCGTACAAACATGCCCTGGTTACTTCCGGCTAATGATGAAGGCATCGATTTCTTCAATACTTTGACACTAGGAAACCTCTCTCGACCACTCGGCGATCCTCGACCCCTCGAACCCTCGACGACCCTGGAACCCTCGACGCCTAGACGACCCTGCTGGAACCCTCGACCCTCGACCCTATAGAACCCTCGAACCCTCGACCCTGAAACCCTCGACCCTTGACCCCTTAATGACCCTCGACCCTCTACCCTAGTTCCCGACCCTCGACCCCTCAGCGATGCTCGACACCCTTGTTCCCGATAAAAATTAAGAAGAAGAAGAAGAAGAAGAAGAAGAAGAAGAAGAAGAAGAAGAAGAAGAAGAAGAAGAAGAAGAAGAAGAAGAAGAAGAAGAAAATAGAGGAGAAGAAGAAAGGAATAGCTAGAGGAGAAGATCGAAGAAAAAAAAAGAAGAAAAAAAAAGAGGAGAAGAAGAAACGAATAGTGGAGAAGAAGAGAAAATAGAATATATTTATTTCTTCTTCTTATTTATTTCTCCTCTTCTTTTTCTTCTTTTTTATTCTTCTTATTTATTTCTCCTCTTCTTTTTCTTCTTTTTTCGTCTTCTTATTTATTTCTCCTCTTCTTTTCCTCTCCTCTTCTTCTTTCTTTCCTCTTCTTATTTTATTCTTTCCTATCCTTCTTTTTCTAAAATTGTAACTTTTGCATATATAAAACTTTTCTAAAATTGTAACTTTCTATATAAAACTTTCCTATCAGGAGGGGGAGAAGATCGAAGAAAAAAAGAAGAAAAAAAAGAGGACAAGAAGAAAGGAATAGAGGAGAAGAAGAAAAAATAGAAAAAAATTCTATTTTTTCTTCTTCTCCTCTATTCCTTTCTTCTTCTCCTCTTCCTTTTCTTCCTCTCCTCTTCTTCTCCTTTTTCCTCTTCTTATTTTCCTTTTCCCTCTCCTAAATATATAAAACTTTTCTAAAAATGAAAGTAACCTAAAATGTACTAAATCAGAGAACATATATAGATAATCCTTTTCTAAATATTTAAACCTAACTTTTGCATATATGAACATATATACACAGAGAACATAAAAACATATATACATTTTTATAAAAAAGAAAAATACAAAATACAAACATATATATGAAAAAAAATCTGAAAAGAAGCAATATACACAATACATATATGCATAATATACACAAAGAGGCAATATACACAAGCATATATAATATATAAAAAA
>NC_041382.1:106277557-106321069 GCF_002162155.2 Triticum dicoccoides | reverse complement strand
GGCGGGGCAGGGGCGACGGCGACGGGCAGGGCAGGGGCGACGGCGCGGGGGAGGCCGGCGACGCGGCACGGGGCGACGGGGTGGGGGCCGAAGATGGCGCACACAGCGACGAGGAGGAGGCCGGCGACGGTGCAAGCAGCGACGGGGACAAGGCCTGCGGCGGCGCGGGGCGATGGCGACGGGGAGCGGGCGACGACGGGCTCGATCGGGGCGGCGACAACGACGACGAACGGCCTGGGGGCGTCGGGGGCGAATGGGAGAGGTTGGCGAAATTTTCACAAGTGCTACCTTATATACCTAGAGCAATGGTCCCGGTTCGTGGCACGAACCGTGACCAATACCCCCTTTGGTCCTGGTTGGTGCCACGAACCGGGACCAAAGGCCAATTTTCAACAGTCCAAAGGGCGGGAAGCGGCGGCCTTTGGTCCCGGTTGGTGGCACCAACCGGGACTAAAGGGGGGCATTGGTCCCGGTTGGTGCCACGAATCGTGACCAATGCCCCCTTTAGTCCCGGTTGGTGCCACCAACCGGGACCAATGGCCTTGTGCTGCCCCGCGCCCAAAAGTTTAGTCCCACATCGCTAGCTGAAGGGCGCTGGCACTTGTTTATAAGCGCCGGTGTGCCTCCCCATTCAAGCTCCTCTCTAATGCAGGCTTTCGGGCCTAAACTTGCTACTGCCTGTGGGCCTATTGGGCCTTCTGCGGTCCTGAATCCTGGCCCATGTAGGGTTTCTAGTCGTATTCAGGCCGTGGAGGCCCAGTAGGTGGCATTTTTTTGGTTTTTTCTTTTTTATTTCTACATTTTTTTTGGTTTTTTATTTTTTTATTTCTACTTAAAACTAAATACTTACAGTTTTTTAGTGATTTCTTTTTGCTTTTAGGTCACAAAAATTATAAACTTTCTTTTAGTGCCATTAGTTTTAAATTTTGAATAGTTCAAATTTGAATTTTTAAAAATTTGTGTGAATCACTAGTTTATGAATAACTTTACTATAAAAATAGAAATTTTTTTTCTATTTATTTTTTATTTATACTTACAACTAAATACTTATAGTTTTTTAGTGATTTCTTTTTGATTTTAGGTCACAAAAATTATAAACTTTCTGTTAGTGCCATTAGTTTTAAAATTTTGAATAGTTTAAATTTGTATTTTTTAAAATTTGTGTGAATCACTATTTTATGAATAACTTTACTATAAAAATAGAATTTTTTTTCTTTTTTGCTATTTATTTTTTATTTATACTTACAATTAAATACTTATAGTTTGATTTTAGGTCACAAAAATTATATTCTTTTTGCTATTGAAGAATATTATAGTTTTATTTTAGTTGATCATAACATAATATTTTAATTGATTGTTTTTATTTTCATAAAAGTTTTGTAGTTCATTTTATTTGCTATTAATTCATTCTTTGAGCTAAATGACTCTGAAATTGGAAAGCATTTAAAAATGAACTCTGAAAAGGTTGAAGTTGGCATGGTATCATCATTTCACCCACATAGCATGTTCCAAAAACTAGAGAGGGTTACGACAAAAACTTGATGCACTTCGTGTACAAAATGGACAATCACTTTCGAAGTATCAAAGTTTCGGACAATAACTGCGCCACATCATTGGCTAGGACGAATGGTTCGTCTGTGTACCCAAGATTGTTTAGATCCACTGTTGTCATACCGTACTGTGGGTCTACCTGTACCCCGCCTCCTGACATATTGATCCATTTGCCTCAACACATAAAACCTTGAACCATAAGACATGAAAGCATTTCAAATGAACTCTGACAAAGTTGAAAGTTGGGATGGTATCATAATTTCACCCACATAGCATGTGCATGTACAAAACGGACAATGGTAGCATGTTCGTCTGTTACAAATTTGGCATGGTATCATCATAATAGTTGCGGGAGAAAGTCTTCACTTTTTTTTCGCTTGTGTCATTTGCTTATTGCGCCGTAACCATGGATAATCTTCATTGTTTATCAAGATGCTTGGGTCAGCCTTGACATTGAAGGGAGGAATTTCATGAAACTTTTCATAATCTTCAGACATGTCTGTCTTGCCGTCCACTCCCAGGATGTCCCTTTTTCCTGAAAGAACTATGTGGCGCTTTGGCTCATCGTATGATGTATTCGCTTCCTTATCTTTTCTTGTTCTCGGTTTGGTAGACATGTCCTTCACATAGATAACCTGTGCCACATCATTGGCTAGGACGAACGGTTCGTCAGTGTACCCAAGATTTTTCAGATCCACTGTTGTCATTCCGTACTATGGGTCTACCTGTACCCCGCCGCCTAACAGATTGACCCATTTGCACTTAAACAAAGGGACCTTAAAATTAGGTCTGTAGTCAAGTTCCCATATGTCCACTATGTAACCATAATATGTATCCTTTCCGCTCTCGGTTGCTACATCAAAGCGGACACCGCTGTTTTGGTTGGTGCTCTTTTGATCTTGGGCGATCGTGTAAAATGTATTCCCATTTATCTCGTATCCTTTGTAAGTCAATACAGTCAAAGATGGTCCCCTGGACAACAAGTACAACTCATCACAAACAGTGTTGTCACCTCTGAGACGTGTTTCCAACCAACTGCTGAAAGTCCAGATGTGTTCACATGTAATCCAGTCGTCACACTGCTCCGGGTGTTTGGAGCGCAGACTGTTCTTGTGTTCATCGACATACGGGGTCACCAAGGTAGAGTTCTGTAGAACTGTGTAGTGTGCTTGAGACCAAGAATATTCGTCCCTGCATATTATTGAGTCTCTTCGAAGAGTGCCTTTTCCAGTCAGTCTCCCCTCATACCGCGATTCAGGGAGACCTATCTTGTTAAGGCCAGGAATGAAGTCAACACAAAACCCGATAACATCCTCTGTTTGATGGCCCATGGAGATGCTTCCTTCTGGCCTAGCGCGGTTACGGACATATTTCTTTAGGACTCCCATGAACCTCTCAAAGGGGAACATATTTTGTAGAAATACGGGCCCCAGGATGACAATCTCGTCGACTAGATGAACTAGGACGTGCGTCATGATATTGAAGAAGGATGGTGGGAACACCAGCTCGAAACTGACAAGACATTGCGCCACATCACTCCTTAGCCTTGGTACGATTTCTGGATCAATCACCTTCTGAGAGATTGCATTGAGGAATGCACATAGCTTCACAATGGCTAATCGGACGTTTTCCAGTAGAAGGCCCCTCAATGCAACTGGAAGCAGTTGCGTCATAATCACGTGGCAGTCATGAGACTTTAGGTTCTGAAACTTTTTCTCTGGCATATTTATTATTCCCTTTATATTCGACGAGAAGCCAGTCGTGACCTTCATACTGAGCAGGCATTCAAAGAAGATTTCTTTCTCTTCTTTCGTAAGAGCGTAGCTGGCAGGACCTTTATACTGCTTCGGAGGCATGCCGTCTTTTTCGTGCAAACGTTGCAGGTCCTCCCGTGCCTCAGGTGTATCTTTTGTCTTCCCATACACGCCCAAGAAGCCTAGCAGGTTCACGCAAAGGTTCTTCGTCACGTGCATCACGTCGATTGAGGAGCGGACCTCTAGGTCTTTCCAGTAGGGTAGGTCCCAAAATATAGATTTCTTCTTCCACATGGGTGTGTGTCCCTCAGCGTCATTCAGAACAGCTAGTCCACCGGGACCCTTTCCAAAGATTACGTAGTGTAAATCATTGACCATAGCAAGCACGTGATCACCGGTGCGCATGGCGGGCTTCTTCCGGTGATCTGCCTCGCCTTTGAAATGCTTGCCTTTCTTTCGACATTGATGGTTGGTCGGAAGAAATCGACGATGTCCCAGGTACACATTCTTCCTGCATTTGTCTAGGTATATACTTTTAGTGTCATCTAAACAGTGCGTGCATGCGTGGTATCCTTTGTTTGTCTGTCCTGAAAGGTTACTGAGAGCGGGCCAATCGTTGATGGTCACGAACATCAACGCCTTAAGGTTAAATTCCTCCTGTCTGTGCTCATCCCACGTACGTACACCGTTAACATTCCAAAGCTGTAAAAGTTCTTCAACTAATGGCCTTAGGTACACATCAATGTCGTTGCCGGGTTGCTTAGGGCCTTGGATGAGAACTGGCATCATAATGAACTTCCGCTTCATGCACATCCAAGGAGGAAGGTTATACATACATAGAGTCACGGGCCAGGTGCTGTGATTGCTCCTCTGCTCCCCGAAAGGATTAATGCCATCCGCGCTTAAAGCAAACCATACATTCCTTGGGTCCTTTGCAAACTCATCCCAGTACTTTCTCTCGATTTTTCTCCACCGCGACCCGTCAGCGGGTGCTCTCAACTTCCCATCTTTCTTTTCGGTTCTCACTGTGCCATCGCATCAACTTGGCATGCTCTTCGTTTTTGAACAGACGTTTCAACCGTGGTATTATAGGAGCATACCACATCACCTTCGCAGGAACCCTCTTCCTGGGGGGCTCGCCGTCAACATCACCAGGGTCATCTCGTCTGATCTTATACCGCAATGCACCGCATACCGGGCATGCGTTCAGATCCTTGTATGCACCGCGGTAGAGGATGCAGTCATTAGGGCATGCATGTATCTTCTCCACCTCCAATCCTAGAGGGCATACGACCTTCTTTGTTGCGTATGTACTGTCGGGCAATTCGTTATCCTTTGGAAGCTTCTTCTTCAATATTTTCGGTAGCTTCTCAAATCCTTTGTCAGCCACAGCATTCTCTGCCTTCTACTGCAGCAATTCCAGTACGGTACCGAGCTTTGTGTTGCCATCTTCGCAATTGGGGTATAACCCTTTTTTGTGATCTTCTAACATGCGATCGAACTTCAGCTTCTCCTTTTAACTAATGCATTGCGTCCTTGCATCGACAATGACCCGGCGGAGATCATCATCATCGGGCACATTGTCTGGTTCCTCTTGATCTTCAGCAGCTTCACCCGTGGCAGCATCATTGGGCACATCGTCTGGTTCCTCTTGATATTCACCAGCTCCCCCCGTTGCAGCATCACCGTATTCAGGGGGCACATAGTTGTCATCGTACTGTTCTTCTTCGCCATCTTCCATCATAACCCCTATTTCTCCGTGCCTCGTCCAAACATTATAGTGTGGCATGAAACCCTTGTAAAGCAGGTGGGAGTGAAGGACTTTCCGGTTAGAGTAAGACCTCGTATTCCCACATTCAGTGCATGGACAACACATAAAACCATTCTGCTTGTTTGCCTCAGCCGCATCGAGAAACTCATGCACGCCCTTAATGTACTCGCGGGTGTGTCTGTCACCGTACATCCATTGCCGGTTCATCTGCGTGCATTATATATAATTAAGTGTCCAAATTAATAGAAGTTCATCATCACATTAAAACCAAAGTGCATACATAGTTCTCATCTAACAACATATAGCTCTCCAGAGCATCTAATTAATTAAACCATACATTGAAACTATGTAAAACATTTCAATGCGAAAAAAAATGCGATCATAATCGCAACCAAGGTAACAATTGATCCAACGGCATAATGATACCAAGCCTTGGTATGAATGGCATATTTTCTAATCTTTCTAATCTTCAAGCGCATTGCGTCCATCTTGATCTTGTGATCATCGACGACATCCGCAACATGCAACTCCAATATCATCTTCTCCTCCTCAATTTTTTTTATTTTTTCCTTCAACAAATTGTTTTCTTCTTCAACTAAATTTAACCTCTCGACAATAGGGTCGGTTGGCATTTCCGATTCACATACATCCTAGATAAATAAAATCTATGTCACGTTGGTCGGCATAATTTTCATAAACAGTAAATGAACCAATAGTTATAAAGATAATATACATACCACATCCGAATCATAGACAGGACGAGGGCCGACGGGGGCGGATACCAAAACCATCGCACTATATAAGATGCAATAATAAATGTAAGAAAATGATACAAGTATCTATCTAAACATACAAGTAAGAATATTTTTCCTTTCAGAAAGAAGATAAGAACAAGAGGCTCACCACGGTGGTGTCGGTGATGAGATCGGCGTGGGTGATCGACGGTGGTGAAGACGGGACGGGGCGTGACGGACCGCTAAATCTAGACAAATCTCGAGGAAAATGGAGTTTGGAGGTCGAGCTTCGAGAGGAGAAAGCTTAAGTAGTGTGGCTCGGGCATTCCATCGAACACCTCATGTGCATAGGAGGTGAGCTAGAGCACCACAAAGCCCTCTCCCCCTCGGCCAGAAAAAATAGAGCACTATGCTCTGCTCTTGCGTGAGGGGGTATATATAGGCACCTCATTGGTCCCGGTTGGTGACATGAGCCGGGACTAAAGGGGAGCCTTTGGTCCCGGTTCAAGCCACCAACCGGGACCAATAGTGGTGGGCCAGGAGCGAGGCCCATTGGTCCCGGTTCATCCCACCAACCGGACCAAAAGGTCCAGATGAACCGGGACCAATGGCCCACGTGGCCCGGCCGGCCCCCTGGGCCCAGGACCAATGCCTACATTGGTCCCGGTTCTAGACTGAACCGGGACTAATAGGCTGACCCGGCCTGGACCATAGCCCTGTTTTCTACTAGTGTGTAGTCGTCGCTAGGTGATCTACCGACCTGGTTGTAATTTTTGCAACCTTCGGTGTTCTTTGTACTGACATGATAGACGACGAATTAATTACCAATTAAGAAAAATGGTCTTCTTATAGCAAGTAGTATAATAGGATGACATAGGCAGGCTATAAGGAATAGAATAATATATCTATGCTTAGTTGGAGGAAAGAGAAGAGAAGAGAGAAGAGAAGAGAGAAGAGAAACGGGCTCTTGGAGATATAGCTGCATCGTGGGTGTTACACATGGACACTCGGAAAAGCCAAGTGTCACATGGCAAAACATGTTGAGTGTTCATAGTCAGACTCTATGGATGTAGCCATATTGATGAACCTTGTTAACTCTCTGTCGTTCCTCGTGTGAGTGCTAGGTCCTTGAATGATCGATGATGTGTCTTGTATTATTCTAATAGGTGAGAATCGCTGAGAGAGAAAGATTGACATGACATAGAAGGAGGGTTCCAGCCATAGAGCACGGCAGTAAGGCCACACATTTCATCGATGGTAGTGTGTAGAGCTGCAACGATGGAGGGGCAATGGATTAACCACATCTCCGGTAATGGAAACATGCTAATCTACCTATATCCATCATAAAATATTAAAGATCGGATCCCGTCAATTAAAGCAAGTACAATAGAGCTGAGTCGGGCTATAAGAAATAAACTAATATATTTCTGCTTAGTTGGAGGAAAGAAAAGAGGAGAGAGAAGGTAAACAGGCTCTTCACAACTCTAGCACATGCTCTAGACACTTTATAAAAATGAAAGATGGGCCACATAATAAAAAAATAATACACTCTTTAATCTAATATTATACATGTTGGCTATAAGATGGACTGTATATGACATGACACTGGCTTATAGCCAGCAGCTGGCTATACTATTAACCATACTCAAGATGGCCTGCTAGTTAAGATGGTAGCTGGAGAATCGAATACGAAGTCCTAAGCCTGGGGTAGGTCAACTCTCGGCGTTTGCGTCGCCATAACGATCCCAAATATAGCAATAGCATACTCCAAGTGTGTTCCTGTCTGTATATTACAGTACGTGGTCTAATTTCTGAACTTCGAGGACGCGTTAAACCCTAGGTCGCAGCTAGCTGTATTACTAGCTTTAAACCCTAGGAGTAGTATGCAATTAATCTAGGTCAACACTCTCCTTCGCCGTCTACCATAAGATTACTCACCTGGTGGCTATAGCTACGGGCTAAGCTGGAGCCTTTCTCAAACTGCATCACCGACGATGGACGACGAAGAACGACGTCAGATGGGCGGTCAGAGCTCGGCTCCATCTTCCGCATACCAAGCTCATGTGATTCTACGAGTACCAGTGTTAATGTAATGCATGAACCTTACGGTTAGGGGAGTCACTACTTAAGCAAAAACATTACATCATTTTCTGTTGGTAATTACAGTAAACACATGCCTTACGTACGGTAAGTGTACTTGCTGTACGTATCTTGTTTTTCTCCATATATCCGCGGTGTTCATGATTCATAATGGTCAAGTGGCATTCATTAAGTGCAATGTCAAAGGATTCCCTGTGAACCACGGCTTCCAGTTCATGCGTGCGTATCGAGTAAAGGCAAGTCGCGTTCTTTCATGTGGTGGAGAGAAAATAATTACAGTAGTTAATCTGTCTGTCAGGAGATGGAATCTCAATCAAGCGTCAGTATACGTATCTTCTGACCCTTCTACAGCTGACCAGTTCTCACCAATTAATTACCGATTAAAGAAAGATATGCACAGATTTGCATGATCGATGAATGCAGTGGGAGTGCAATCAACGATGCATGCTACTGTGATTAGTGAACTTCTCATGGGATCACTCATTCAGTTCACAACCCAAAGCTCGCGCGCCTTCTGCGTGTAAGATCCAATACTCATCATCCATGCATCACCCATGCACCGGTTCCACTACTATATAAACCCACGCAGCCCTCTCTTCTTTCAACACCCAATCCATCTCACACTACACCGAGCTCACTCACAATGGCTACTAGCACTAAGCTTGTAGCTCTTGGCTTTGTTGTTCTCGTGAGCATTGGGTTCACCAATGCTTCGAGGATGCTCGCTAGCTCTTCCAGTTCTGGAGGTGGAAGCGGGGGAGGCGGAGGCGGCTCGTCGAATGGGACTGGGAGTGGATGGGGCCATGGGGCCGGAGGAGGTGGTGGCTTGGGATATGGCGAGAGTGGTGGAGATGCCAATAACAAGTATAACTTTGCCAAGGGAGCTGGTGGAGGAGGGGGGAATGGTGCTGGCGGTGGTTCTCAAGGCGGATCCGGATCTGGTTCCGGCTCTGGCGGTGGCAACGGTGTTGGTTCGAGTGGCTCGGCGTCAGCCCCTAGTGGCAGTGGGTACGCCAATGCTGATGGTCAGGGTGGGGGTGGGGGTGCAGGTGGCGGTGCAAATGGGTCAAGCGGATCTGGAGTTGGAAGTGGTGCTGGCAAAGGAGAAGCTGAGAGTGGAATAGCAACTACCCCGGCTGTAGCTCCTTCTGCTGGTGGTGTCAGCTACTCTGATGCTGGAGGTGCTGGCACTGGCGGTGGTGGTGGCGACGGTGGAAGTGGAGGTGGTAATGGTGCTGGAGGTGGACAGGCCGCCAGCGATGACACTACTGGAGGCAATGCCAGTGGAAGTGGCAGCGGCAACGGTGGTGGCCAAGGTGGAGGTGTAGCTCAAGGTCCAAACATGGGAGTTGGTTCTGGCTCTGGCATTGGGGGCGGACAGACTGGTAGCACTGGTTCCTATGGTCAAGGCTATGCCACCGGAACCGGTGCTGGAACGGGTGGCGGCGGTGGTGGCAGCAACAATGGTGGGTTCGGCAATGGTGGAGGTAGCGGATCCGGATCCGGCAGTGCCGGATACCCCTAAATTTCCTTTTCGTACAAGCTAGAATCGGAGCCCATCACACATTTCCAATCTCTTCATTTCACTATTCCACATCATTTGTGTTTCGTAGAGTTTTCACTAGGCGCCTCCTAATAAAGGGCTCCATGATTCCAGTGGATGTACTAAGTAGCAATCTACTAACATGTCCTGCCTACGTTCCTAAATATAAGTTGTTTTAATCATTTCAAATGGACTACTACATAAGGATGTATGGAGACATATTTTAGAGTGTAGATTCACTCATTTTGCTTCGTATGTAGTCACTTGTTGAAATCCTTAAAATGACTTATATTTGGGAACGGAGGGAGTAATCGCTACCTATGAATACGTTATGTTATGATTTCTGATATGTTTCGTTGTCAATGTGAGTGCTTGGTTACTCCTTCGGTACCAATATGCCTAGCTAAGGTTGTTCTAATAAGAAAGCTAATGGTTGTTCTGGTTGCCTCTAATTTCCTTCTCTGTTTGGGATGGTGGCTGGTTTGGCTAGCATGGAGTACGTGGCAGTTTTTATGAGAAACATAAGAAGAAAAAAAGAGGACAAATTCCACAATTACAGCGACCCAAAGCACAAAGCACTGGTAGCCCGTGTTAGGTTAATCTTGGTGATAGATTATTTCATGTTTTTCAAGTCATGCATATAGTAGTAGCTGCGGCAATGTGCATACATAGAGACGCTTTCATGTGTGTTAATGCAAGCTAGTATTTTGTGTGTAGGTCAGTGTGTTTAGCCGAGTCAAATGCATGCATAGTTTGTTAGTCACGTCACATAGGCCATGGAGATATTCCAGGTAGCTAGCTGGGCGTGCGTGACGGAGAGTGGCCGCATGGAGTTTGTTAGTGGGTGAGTTAGTTGGTTAGTGGATCAAGTCGTGTGGTGCATGGCATGAGAACCGGGCAGGTAGCTGCCTTTGCTACGTGTGGGTCACTTGTACTGAGTATTTAAGTTGGACTGATGAATGAGAAAAGTGGAGCCGTGAGGGCGGATGTAAAGATGTAGCGACGGTGTGCCATCAAGGGAGTGCCTTTGCAAAGCCATTAGATTTCTCTTGGTGCTTGTGTGTGTATGTGTTTCTCTTGAGTGTTTTCCATCCGTGTGCTCGTGAGAGAAACAAAGAGAGAAGAGAGAGTTGAGAGGAGGAAGAAGAAGCGGTGCTGCATGGAGGCGGCGCCAACAGCCCGTTGACAATAATTTAGGCATGCATGTAGGCTCGACGACCTTGCAAAGATCTATATCTGGTTGTTTTTATATATGGCCTTGATCCAGGTTGTTTATGGATGACCCACGAGCTCGTACTCTTATGTTTCTCTCTTAATTTTATTTAATGCTATGTCAAGTCAGCAAAACATAAGTGTTTTTTTTTCCTGAGAGAGTAGACGGAGGGAGTAGTTGACATTGCAATATTGTATGTGTCTACACTATGATGCACCACCGCGGATGATGTATGTCCTAGTCAAATCTGTTCCCTCTATTCCATAACTTTTGTCGTGGTTATAGTTTGAATTATAGAACGGCAGGAGTATTTAACAAAGTCAGGTTTACAAAAACGGCCAGGTTTAAGTTGACCAAATGAAGTCATTATATGTCATTGCATGTTGTGTAACAAAATTTGTCATAGCATGAGCTTGTGCGACAAATATTTATGGAAAAAATAAACAGAAAAGGCCGTGGTGCTACAAAATTTCCCTTTTTGTTTTATTATTACAGGCCGTCCAAATATGTGGATGCTTATTGTGCATCGTACTCCCTCCTCTCTAGTTTCTTAGACCCATATAAAAATTGGAAAAAAAAATCCTGTTTTGAAAGCCTGATTGTTTTGGAAATATGCAAATCTAGCTTCCATACAGTAAATCTGTCTAATTTTGGTTCACAACGTGGAATCAAGTAAATTTTGTAGCGTTCAAAGTCGTCTTTACCGCGCACATTTTTCAGTTTCATATACTTGCGGGTATGTATGTATATGGGCGCAGAGATGTGTCTCCGTTCTAAGAAGGCCGGTCATGGCAAATTTTTAAGAAGAGAAGGCCACCACCATATATTATAGTCATCCGACCCTTACAAGGCCATCATTAAAAACTAGAAAATAACACACACAGTCGTTTGGTACAACGACGTTGTTTTTCTCTTGCACTTGTCGGCCGCGCGCTGTGGGCAAGCCCGACATCCCTCTGAATCTTTGGACACTCTCGGAGCTAGGATAAGAGTGTCGTTGTTGACGTAGTTCTAGAAAGTCGCCGGTTGGAGACAAAGATGTTGGCGACGACGCACTGGTGAGCAGATCTAGCTATAGAGTATAACTATTGAGACCTCTCACTAGCTCTCCAAGAAAGCCAAAACTCGTTATGCTTCGGCGGACGGAGAAGAAGACAACAAACCAAAAAACACGAATCGTCGCTGTCCACACTACCAAACAACACCATCAAAGACCACCCACATGAAACTAAGACCAATATGGAAAAGCGGGGCCAAATGGCACTGCTCGGTGTAGGAGGTTTGCCAAGGGTGTTTGGTAGAGCACTCGGCAAAGAGGATATGCCAAGTGGCCCATGGGTAACACTTGGCAAACTATGAGACACGTGGCAGACCCTAGGAATCCGTAGCAAAACTGCATGTTGAGCACCGGTACCCGGCAAAGAGGATATGCCAAGCAGCTCGTGCTTGACACTTGGCAAACTACGAGACACATGGTAGCCCATAGGAATCCCTGGCAGAATTGTTTGTCATGCACCGGTGCTCGGCAAACATATATGTCGAGTATTACCTCGGAAAAGCCTGGTGTCACATGGCAAAACATGTGGTGCACTGTTTTTGTCCAGCATTCCCGACAGACTCTCGACAAAGGTAGGTACCATGTGGCACCATCGTCTTCGTCAGCCGGTCGTCGGTAAGCTTTACGTTCCCGAGCATCCCCATGTTGCACTCGGCAAAGCCTTTGACGAGTACCCGACAAACAGCACTCGGCATACGCTGCTTTGCCGGGCAGGGGTATGTTGAACGGTCTTTGCCAAGTACTTTTCGGGTTCCCCCGAGTATTTTGGTACTCGGCATAGAATTGTTTTCTTGTAGTGCATATACATATAGGCTCTACTTGTATATGAAGATGTATACACACATATACACCATATTAATTAATTTTATGAAGGGAGAGAAGAGGGTATTTAAACCGATAATTATAACACTCATGTCTAGTAACCATTGCGCTAGATGACATATAATTGGAATTATCTTCGTAAATTACATGGATCACTTTAATATTTAAAATATTCTTACATTCTCTCACCTCGCTTGTGTGCAATAACATGAAGATCTAAACTTTTAAAGATCGATGTAAGATGCTGGAGGGGCAATGTATTAACATGCTAACGAAAATCATTAAACTAATTCTCATGAAGTTCCAGGTAACTTTAATCTCAAGGGATCCGGTCGGTGCTGGTCTTAAATGGGTCTATTTGGGTCCAGTCTACGTTCGTCCGTTCATGTGGTGTTAGGTTGGATCTTTCCGATATAAGTTTCTCTCCATCGTCGAGGGTTGCTATTCTAGTGCGTTGGTCTTTTGAGGACTTAAGACGACAATTTCCCGACTGCCTGCTAAAACAAGGTTTGCCCAACTCTGATAAGGGAGGGGCGATGATGACGACGCCATTTCGCTCGCTCTAGGGTGTGTAATCGTCGCTAGGTGATCTATCAACCTGATTGTAATTTTTGTAACCTCCGGTGTTCTTTGCACTGACATAATAGATGATGAATGAATTATCAATTAAGAAATATGGCCTTCTTAGGAACAATGGCTTTGCTAGTAATTAGGATCTCGCATGCTGGTGGATAATCGAATACAAAATCGTAAGCCTATGGTAGGTCAACTCTCGGTGAGATAGCATATTCCAAGTGTGTTCCTGTCTGTATATTACAGTACTACGTGGTCTAATTTCTGAACTTCGAGGACGCGTTAGAGTGTTATAAACCCTAGGTCGCCGCTGTTAGCTTTAAATCCTACGAGTAGTATGCAATTAATCTAAGTGAGCACTCTCCTTCGCCGCCTACCAGAAGATTAACTCTACTCGTCTAGTGGCTATAGCGTGGGGCTAGCTGGAGCCTTTCTCAAACTGCATGCACCGACGGCGAAAACCGACGTCGGACGGTCAGAGCACAGCTCCATCTTCCGCATGCCAAGTTCATGTGCTTGTAGGAAGTAAGATGTAGGAGTACTGGTGTTATGGTAATGCATGCACCTTACGGTTTAGGCGAGTCACTGTTTCATTAAGTTGTTACTCACTATTTAAACAAAAGTACAAAACCATACAATACATCATTTTCTGTTGGTACTAATTAACAGTAAGACAATGCATTAGGAACGGTATACGTACTGTATGTATCTTGTTCTTCTTGTTATATAGATCCGCGGCGTTCATGATTGATAATGGTCAAGTGACATGCATAACTGCAATGTCAAAGGATTCCCTGCATGCATGGGTCACTGTGCAATCGACCGTGAGGTCATAATATCGATCAAGGGAAGTCACGTTCTTTCACGTGGCGGAGGGACAAATCTCGAGGCAAGATATCAATCTGTATCTGCGATCCGATCCTTTCGCCTATGCACATGCTGCTGCCAATACACCGGTGCTTAAATGAGGTGTTAAACACATTAAATAGCTTAGCAACTATACTCTCCAATGCATATAAGTGCTTAGCTTCTTGTAGCTAAGCTCTCTCTTCGGACTAGCCACGGTAGGGAGTAACTTAGGGCCTGTTTGGTTCCAATAAGTCACCCGACTCTTAAAACCAGTGACTTATAAGTCACGCCTGTTTGGTTGTCACCGGACTTATAAGTCACCTGAGCACATCTTCCCACCTTGTTTTTTTATGTAAAGGTGGTGGGAATCATGCAAAAGAGGGTGACTTATAAGTTTTAAGTTGGGGTGGAGCAACTTATGACTTATAAGTTGGGTGACTTATTTGGAACCAAACAGGGCCTTAGAGTAGTAACATGCATATGTTACTAGTCTATGTTACTACCTCTGTAGTGGAGAGTAACATATGCGTGATGTCATGCAATATTTCATTATTAGGTTGTAGACTCATCTTGTCTTGATATGTGTGATGTTACTCATACTATGAGGCTAGTCATAGTGGAGAGTAACTTAGACGAGTAACATGCATATGTTACTAGTCTATGTTACTACATTCATAGTGGATAGGGTCATAGATGTGTTAATATAGATGTCTTCATTATTACTTTGTAGAATCATTTTGCATTGGGAAGCATTATATGATGGTAACATATTATGTTACTCTATTTGCCTCTCTCGTCATTAACTACTTGTCACATCATTATTTTTGCTTATATGGCATCTATGTTACTATCTATGTTAGTCCCACTATAACCAGCCGAGTAACTAGCTATGTTACCACACGCCTTTCTTTCTCCACTATTTACTTGCCACATCATCTATTTTGCTTAGATATATGTGATGTTACCATCTATGTTACTCTCACTGTGGGTAGTCTTAGACTAACCACAATGGGGAGTAATTTAGATTAGTAACATGCATATGTTAGTACCTCCAGTTTGGAGTAACATATGGATGGTGTCATGCAACACTTCATTTATTAATTATTATGTTATAGACACATCTTGTCTTGATATGTGTGATGTTACTCATAATATGAGTAACTAGCTATGTTACTACCTCCGTCCTGATTTATTGGGCCTCTTCATATTTTGGGTCAAGCTTTGACCATCTATAATAGACTACTAAAAATATGATATAAAAGATTTATATTGTTGGATTTGTATTTGGAAGAGCTTTCCGACAATATAATTTTTGTGACATATAATATATATTTTGTTAGTTAAATTTTTAAGTCAAACTTTAGCCCAAAATAAGAGGGGTCTAATAAACCTGGACGAAGGGAGTACCACATGCCTCTCTTTTTCTTCATTAGTTACTGGCCACATCATCTATTTTGTCTAGATATGTGTGATGTTATCATCTATATTACCCCCACTGTGGGTAGTCTTAATGATTTAGCAACTAAAGTTCTTCATGCATTGGTGGTCTTCTTTCAATTAAATGTTTTACCTAGGTTCACGCGCTTGGCATTGTTTTTTTATGGGATCATCACACTCATCTCTCTCCTCTTAATTAACTTGTCACATCATTTTTCCCCATCTATATGGTAGGCTTAGCACCTGTATAAGGCGGAGCATTCGGAGGGACCTAAGTATAGGGTTTGAACTTTATGATTCAACACATAAGAACCAATCTAAATGAAAATAACTGACACAAAATTTTTTGCAACACAGACGTTTTCTAAAGGTTTTTCTAAAACTTAAGGGTTTTAGGCAACCCAAAACTAGATTACGGGTGTTTTCCCAGAAAGCACATCATCAGTATCGATCAAAACAATACCATCATGGTTCTTAAATTACATGTGGTCGTATCAAGAGAAGAATTAATTAATCTGTCTGTCAGGAGATGGAATCCCAATCCTCAACCAAGCGTCAGTACGTATCTTCAGTCCCTTCGACAGCTGACCAGTTCTCATCAATTAATTAGAGATTAAAGAAAGATATGTAGAGATTTGCTTGATCGATGCATTCAGTGCAGTCAACGGTGTGCATGCATGCTACCGTGCGCGCCTTCTGCGTGTAAGATCCAATACTCAGCAGCAAACACGCATGCACTGCTTCCACTACTATATAAACCCACGAAACCCTCTCTTCTTTCAACACCCAACTCATCTCAGACTCCACCGAGTTCTCGGTCACAATTCACAATGGCTACTAGCACTAAGCTTGTAGCTCTTGGCTTTGTTGTCCTCGTGATGAGCATTGGGTTCACCAATGCTTCGAGGATGCCGGCTAGCTCAAGTGCTGGAGGTGGAGGCGGGGGAAGCGGCGGCGGTGGCAGCTTGCCGGGTGAGAGTGGGAGTGGATGGGGGCATGGGGCCGGAGGAGGTGGTGGCTTGGGGTATGGAGAGAGTGGTGGAGATTCCGATAACAAGTATAACTTTGCCAAGGGACTTGGTGGAGGAGGGGGGCACGGTGCTGGCGGTGGTTCTCAAGGTGGATCCGGATCCGGTTCCGGCTCTGGCGGTGGCAACGCTGTTGGTTCGAGTGGCTCGGCGTCAGCCTCTAGTGGCAATGGGTACGCCAATGCTGATGGTCAAGGTGGGGGCGGTGGTGGAGGTGGTGGCGCAGATGGGTCGAGCGGATCTGGAGCCGGAAAGGGTGTTGGCAAAGGATATGGTGAGAGTGGCATAGCCACCGCACCGGCTCCTTCTGCTGGTGGTGTGAGCTACTCTGATGCTGGCGGTGGTGGTAACGGCGGTGGTGGCGGTGACGGTGGAAATGGAGGTGGTAATGGCGCTGGAGCTGGACAGGCTGCCAGCGATGACACTTCTGGAGGCAATGCCAGCGGAGGAGGTAGCGGCAACGGTGGTGGCCAAGGTGGAGGCGTAGCTCAAGGTCCAAGTATGGGAGTTGGTTCTGGCTCTGGCATTGGAGGCGGACAGACAGGTAGCACTGGCTCCTATGGTCAAGGCTATGCCACTGGAACCGGTGCTGGAACAGGTGGCGGTGGCGGCGGCAGCAACAATGGTGGGTCCGGCGGCGGTGGAGGTAGCGGATCCGGATCTGGCAGTGGCGGATACCCCTAAATTTCCTCTTCGAACAACCTAGAATCGGAGCCCAGCACGCATTTTTTAGTCTCTTCATTCCACTATTTCACATCATTTGTGTTTCTCCTCATTCATAGTAGGGTTTTTACGTAAAGAAGGCGGAGCTACTCCACACCAGCCCCCGTTGAGAGTCGAGAGAGTTCCACCGCTCCCGGCCCGATCCCTTATCTTCTCCGACGGCGACGCCGGCCGGAGCGGAGACGGGAGAGGTGCATGGCGTTGTCCTATGTATATAGAGTCTAGGTATAGGTTGAGGTCGAGTAGTGCCCATGTGGCGTATGGCTGTATGCCGATGTGGAGAGCGCCGCCGCCGCGTACGAGCAGCGGCTGGTGGCTCACGGCGGCTGCGTCTCAGGCAAGGCTGGCTGGCGGCCAGTCGCTGCCGAGGGGCGTGCTGCTGGCTCATCCACCAATAAGCTCGTCTGGTCCCCTGTTCTGGAGGCTTTCCGCTACTTCTCTAGCTCGTGGCGTCGCCGTGGTGGTGAAGACGAAGAGTAGAAGAGATGGAGAACCAGATCGGGTCAGTGCTCTTATCCGGTGGCTGTTTGGGAGTGGCCTTGGCGCCAGCTACGGCGTTCGGCGGCCGGCCGGCTCCATCACGTCATCGTACATGCTGGCCGAAGGGCGGCCTTTCTACTTCTTCCTCCCGGCCAAGATGCCTAAAGGGAGGCAGCTCATCTTCTGCACGGAGTCTATGGCGTGGTGCCATGGAAGCTTAGTTGTCCCAAGTGGCAATGTCCCCGGCGACGGCGAAGTTACGGCCGTGCAGAAGATGTCAAGGACCCGATTGCTTTTCTTATCTGGTTGTTGGGGTCCTCTTTGTAAAAGACAGGGACCAGTGTGTTATTTGCAGTTAGTTCTGGGTCCGTCTGTAAAATGCTGTGTACTTCATGTTCAGTGTTAATGCAGCATCAGGGTCCTTCTGGACCCGTCTTTTGTTCAAAAAAAAAAAAGTAGGGTTTTTACTAGGCGCCTCCTAATAAAGGGGCTACATGATTCTAGTGGAAGTACTAAGTAGTTAGTGGAGCAATCTACTATGATGTAACGGCGACCTACGTGTATCTTATGTTATGATTTCTTATATGTTTCATTCTTAGTCCGAGTGCTTGCTTACTCCTTCGAAGCAATATGCCTAGCTGACGGTTGTTCTAAAACAAGTTAATGGTAGTTCTGGCCTTTTTTTTTTGCGGGAGTAGATCTGGACTTCTGGTTGCCTCTAATTCCCTTCTCTGTAGGGGATGGCGGCTGGTTTGGCTAGCATGGAGTGCGTGGCAGTTTTATGAGAAAGGAAAATGGAAAAAATGACATATTAGACTAATACAGAGACCCAAGCCTAAAGCATTACTAGTAATCTGCTGTCAATAATCAGGCTAATACTACTAGGCTTGCCTGTAGAATGACCTTGCAAAGATCTATTTGGTCATTTGCCATACACACTGCCTTGGTTCAGGTTGTTTATGGATTTACCGGACTATGGGCTCATGAGGGCAATTTACTTTCGACATGTCGCTTTGTCGCTACATAAAAAAGATGAGGCCGAGTATGAAACATATTCAGCGAACCCCGATTTAACCTGGGCGAAGTATAAGTCGAGTGTTACACTCGGCATATGGCCCGGCTTCATTTATTCCAGCTTAGGCCTTGTAAGCTGAGTGTCAATTCACGGGCGGTCGGCTTATATATAAGTCAGGGTTAAAAACGTGGCTCTCGGCGAAAAAAGCAGTATGACGGCCAACAGCCAACAACGATGGTGCCACGTGGCACATCCGTAACCCGAGAGGGAGGCCTAAGCCGTGTTTTTACACTCAACTTACGAGGAAATACACGGCAACAAGTGATTTTTCTATAGTGTATTATGTTTCTCTCTCAATCTCTACTATTAAAAGGAGCAACTAATTGGGGGTACTCCACCTCTTGTTGGGTGTCCAAGCAGACATTGTTTCTATGTGGGCTTGCCCTAGCACACATCGGATGGTTTTTTCTTCGGCTTTTCGTTGGTTTCTTGATTTCTGCGGTTTTTATGTTTTTTGGGTTTTTTATTATCATTTTTTGGGGTTTTTGTTTTCGTGTTTTTTTGTTTCTTCATTTTTCCCGTGTCTGCCAGAAGCAGAAAAGTCACATTAGTGCTTCGCGTGAAGCATGGTTATGTTTCCGCGTGAAGCGTTGTTGTGCTTCTAACGTGAAACCATAATTGTGCTTTCTTAAAGAAAAAAATAAACCCCATGGCTTGAAGCACTTCTTTTAAAAGTAAAGTAAGATTGCGCTTCTATGAAAAAGTGAAGCACGGGTGTGCTTTTGTGAGCGTGAGACAATTCAGTCAATATTATGCATGGGTGTTAGAGCAATGAGGGAACATTTCCCTAGTACGAGAGTACCTTTTGAGACAAGGTACTCTGGTTTTTCTCGAAAAACCCTATGTTTACTTTATGCAATGGGGGAGCGGTATCCGAAATTGGAAAAGCATGTTGTCCATGATGGGTAAGTGTGGGGTGAACCAAATTCTCATTGATTCAAGAGTTTCTATCTATTCCCATGCCCTTTAATTTTTCTTATACAATTTTTAGTATTTCTCTCGGTTTTTGGTATTTTGTCTTCGCCTTTTTCTATTACTAATTTCTGGTTTTTTCAATTTTCCTTTCTTGGTCTCCACTTTTCTGTTTTCTTTTTTTCCTGGTTTTTTATTTCTGGTTTTTTCAGACTCTGATTTTTTGGTTTACACTTTTTGTTTTCTGGTTTCCTTTTGATTTTATAATTTTTCCTGGTTTCTAATCTGTTTGGGTTTCGTTATGAGGCACACTTGTGCTACTCGCATGCAAAAACACAATTGTACTTCCCAAAAAACTAAAACACATTTTCCTGGTTTCATTGAGTACTTTGAACTGTTGTTTAGTACAATTTTCGAAGCATGGCTATGTACAGTTTTGGAGGACAGGAAAGAAGTTCGTCAAAATCTATCAACATGGGATCTAGTTTTAAAAATCTTGATGTGAGAAACACAAAGGTGAAAATGGTTCATGATTTGGACGAGATAAATCATTTTGGAAAACAAATTTAAGAAGAAGAAAAACACAAATAGACAACTTCCCATCCTCCACACGTGGAGTGAGGAAACCCAACAAAACTTTGTGGTTGCGACAAGTGGCATGCATACGATGCACCACTTGTCACCACCTAATTAAGGAGGTGTGTGTGTGACCTTTGCAAAGGATGGCCCTACTTAGTGATTTTGTTTAAGGGGAGTTGGTGTTTGTACGTCACCAAATGTGGTTTGGTCCTCCTTCCCTCTTGGTTTGGATTAACGTAAACTAATTCGATGCTTTCTTTTCCTTGTCCTATTGGAAACCATGTTCGACATTAACTCAATGAAATCTTAAGAAAATCATGTCCTACATTAACTCAATCAAATCAAATAAAAATTTAAACAAAACCTCAACTAGATGAAAAAATTCCTTGCCTTACACTAACCATACCTAAATCAAATCAAACCTTATCAAAATTTAGAATATGGTGGGTGTAATGTATGTCGGACACAAATGATGTTGAACAACTAGAATATGTATGATCCCATTGCATACTATTACAGGGGAGTTGGTGTTTGTATGTCATCAAATGTGGTTTCATCGCCCCCTCCCCTTGGTTTAGAATAATCTGAACCAAATTGGTGTTTTCCTTTCCTTGTCCAATTGGAAACCATGTTCTGCATTAAGGTCAATCACATCTTACCAAAATCATGTCATGCTTACCTCAAGCAAATAAAAAAATCTTACCAAAACCGCAACTAAACCCAGACTTACTTGCCTTGCCCTTCCATACAAAAAAAAATCAAATCTTACCAAAACATCCACTAAATGAAAACTTTCCTTGTCTCCCCCTACCCATATTGAAATCAAATCTTATCAAACTCTAGAATACTATCGTGTAATGTATATGCCGAGCATGATTGATGTTGAACCACTAGAATATGTATCTCCCCATTACAACGCATGGGCAATCACCTAGTTTTACTTAATGCTCATGTAAGTAGTACATCTAGTTGGCACTGCACCACCGTGAAGAGTTTAAGTCATGATTATTTGACCAATCAGTAAAAAAAATAACATCAGATTTGTTCAACAAGGTCGGGCTATAGAGATGGCCAGTAAAAAAAATGAAGTCAATATATGTTATAACATGTGCGAGAAAATTTGTCATAGCATGTGCATGTGCGGCAAATATTTATCGGAAAGGAAATAGAAAAGGTTGTGGTGCTACAAAATTTCCCTTCTTGTTTTCTATCACAGGTTGTCCAAATGTCTCGATGCTTATTGTGCATCGATGCTCCCCGGTTTGTTAGACCCATATTGTTTTTGAAAATGTGCAAATCTAGCTTAAGTAGAACAAAATTTTCTAATTTTGGTTATCAATTTGAAATCAAGAAACAACTTTTCTTTCCTCCCTCACAAAAAAAGGATTTCCTCCTCCTCCCATCCGCGGCGCCGCCGGTCCGCCTCATCTTCAATGGCCTTTGGGCATGGAGGTGCAGAGGACCTCGGCCCCCACCTGTGGGAGGGACACTGTTCTCGGAGGTTCAACATCTTGGTTGGGGATATGTAGCGGCGGCGATGTCCCTTAGTGGGAATAATGTCTCCCACATTCTATCCCTATCCTGAAGGTGCATCTAGCTTCATTGGAGTGATTGTGGAGGTGTGTCTTCGTCGGATCTTGCGGGATTCGGTCGGTGTTTGTCTTCGCTGGATCTATTTGGATCCAGTCTTCGTTCGTCTTCATTTGGTCGTTTACATGTTTCGTCCTTCCAATCTACAAGTTTCCTCATTAGCGATGGTTGCTGCTCTAGTGCGCTGGTCCTATGGGGCCCTAGCATGACGACTTCCCTACTGTCTACTACAACAAGGTTTTCCTAGCTCCGGCGAGGGAGGGGCGATGTCGGTGGCATGTCTTCGGCTTGCTCTAGTGCTTGTAGTCATCGATAGGTGGTTTCATGGACCTGGTTGTAATTTTTATTACCTCTAGTGTTCTTTGCACTGTCATGATTGAGAATGAATAGATAGGAAGTTTTCTCACAAAAATACCTTGAAATCAAGAAAATACATGAGGATCCCACATGTAACATTAATATGTTGTCTAACACTTAATAAAGTTATCCTTAGTTATTATGATTTTTAATGTGGAACTAATAAACTAGAAAAGAGATATGTCAGTTTGGAAAACCATTAGTACCTTCGGTAGGGTGGCGAACACAAATGAAAGTACCAGAGGGTAGGTCGCACAAGGGGGTTACCCAGGTTTGTGCCCTTGAATTGAGGTAATACCCTACAATATGCTTCTGATTTGTAGTCATGGTGTAGCATCTCGCACGAGGGGGTTATAGTGTAGATGTGCATTTTACTAACGAGAGATGAGTTTATGTTATAGATGGGAATGGCTAGCCCGGCTGATATAGACAATAGGGGCTAGGGTTTACATGTGGATCTATCTGAGCTCATACCACCACCATCTTGGCTTGCACACCAAGATGATCTAGAGCTTTATCCAGGCCTCTGAGTTCCCTCCTTTCGCCATGCTCTGCCCAGGCCGCATGGGCCGAAGGGCAAGCCTGCTGCTAGGCTTACCCTCGAGAAGCCACCCCCGGTGTATTGCACCATCAGTAACCCTCGAGAGTGTATAGAGTTTGAGAATCTTGGTCTTCGGGAATGAGAACATGGGCGGGCACCTCTTGTCTTGATGAATACCGTGGAATGTCCCCGTGAGTCCGACTTCGAAGGGTTTTTGGGTCTTCCAGGTGTCCGGCTTCCGACCTCGGGGCTCTTTAGGTGTGACGCCCCCGATTCAATCGTACACTAATCATACACGCAAATGTGTACGATCAAGATCAAGGACTGACAGGAAGATATCACAACACAACTCTAGATACAAATTAAAGTCATACAAGCTTCATATTACAAGCCAGGGGCCTCAAGGGCTCGAATACAAATGAGTCAGCAGAAGCAAGAATATCTAAGTACAAACATAAGTTAAACAAGTCTTCCTTAAGAAGGCTAGCACAAATAACATCAATGATCGAAAAGGCAAGACGTTCTGCCTGGGAGCCTCCTAACAACTCCTGGTCGTCGACTAATCCACGTAGTAGTAGGCACCCTCGGGGTAGTAGTAGTCGTCGGTGGCGGAATCTAGCTCGTGGGATCCATCATCTGATCACAACAATCAAGTGTGGGGAAAAAGAGTTAGCAAAGCAATCGTGAGTACTCATCCCAAGTACTCACAAGACTTACATCAGATCTATTCTAAGTATGCGTCAGTATCAAAGGAATGAGGCTGTATCTGTGGACTAGACTGCAGAAATGCCATAATAGAGGGAAAGGCCTAGCCTATCAAAGACTAGCATCCTCAAGCATCTTGCAATATCTAGAAGAGTACAGAATAACATATTATATTTAACAAGTATGTTGTAGCATTAGCGCCCAGTGATCCTTTCTTGACTCCCTGCGACAAAGCAATCCCGGAGCCATCATATGCATTTCACATCTCAGTATCCAGTTCTAGTTGTATAGATCGGGATATAACTCCAAGTCGTCCTGTTACCATGGACATGGCTATTCGAATATATAAACTTCTCTGCGGGGGTGCACCACATTACCCAACACGCTTGATCACTCTGGAAGGACACACTTTCCTGGGTCACGCCTGGCCTCGGAAGATCAACACGTCGTAGCCCTACATAGGCTCAACAAATAGGTCAGCACACCGTTCTACATCCTAAGCGCCCGAGGGTCTTGGGCCCATCGCCTGCACATTGCGAGGGCGACCGGGATCAGTCCTGACAACCTCCTTTTACAAGGCAGGTGCTTACATGGACCACCCGGGCGCGCGCCGCTCAGCCGCTGACGTCTGGAGAGCGTCGACTGATACATACGACGCCGAGTGCCCATAACTGTTCCCGCGTGGTGGTTAGTGCGTATAGTTCAATGACCAACTCAGATCAAATACCCAATCTTGTTAGTGTCTTGGGAGCGCGTGGTGACATTCAGTGCTCTTGTCGCCCCATCTCTAGGACTTACGGCAAGGGCGAGGCCCTTCCCACTCCAGGGCGGTCTACCTGCCTGGCCGTGCCTTGTAATTATCTCGCGGGTACCCTCCAGATCAAGCTGACTTCAGTAACTCTCATGGGTACCTCTCGGGGCCGACCCGGCGTCATCATGGTTTTGTGGTAAAGTCAAAGTAACCATGTGTCCAAAACATCAAGGGGGAATCCAATGAATCACCCTCGATGGAATCCACTTGCGTAACTATCAAGGTGAATGGCACGTCTCCGTCGTATCTAGAATTTTTGATTGTTTCATGCCAATATTATACAACTTTCACCTACTTTTGACAACATTTTATGTGATTTATTGGACTAACCTATTAATCCAGTGCCCAGTGCCAGTTCTTGTTTTTTGCATGTTTTTTGTTTCGCAGAATATCCATATCAAACGAAGTCCAAATGCAATAAAATTTTACAGTGAATTATTTTGGAATATCTGTGAATTTTGGGAGGTGGAATCAATGCAAACATGGGCCCATAGGCCCCAAGTTACACCTGGGCGCGCCCAGGTGTCTTATGCTCACCTTGTACGTCGGTTGGATCTCTACTTCGGGCGCAAGGAACCATATATCTGGGGGAAACATCATGTTAAAATTTTAGCGCAGTCGGAGTTACGGATCTCCGACAATATAAGAAACGGTTTTCCGCCAGATCTGGGGGGCGTGAAACAGAAGGGAACAGAGGGACAGATCCAATCTTGGAGGGGCTCCAGACCCTCCGCCGCCGTGTAGGCCATGGACCAAAAGGGGAACTCTCCTCCCATCTAGGAGGGAGGCCAAGGAAGAAGAAGGAGGGCTTCTCCCCCTCTCTCCCAGTGGCACCGGAGTGCCGCCGGGCCAAGGATCGTGACGACGATCTACATCAACAATCTTGCTACCGTCAACACCAACTCTCTCCCCCTCTATACAGCAGTATAACCTCCCTTCTCCCCGCGGTAATCTCTAATTAAACATGGTGCTCAACTCCATATATTATTTCCCAATGATCTATGGTTATCCTCTGATGTTCGAGTAGATCTGTTTTGTCCTATGGGTTAATCGTGATCTTGGTTGGTGCTACCTCTTGAGCATGCGTTGGTTCTCCCTTGAAGAGGAAAGGGTGATGCAACAAAGTAGCATAAGTATTTCCCTCAGTTTTTGAGAACCAAGGTATCAATCCAGTAGGAGATAACACGCAAGTCACCTAGTACCTGCACAAACAATCAAGAACCTCCCAACCAATGCGATAAAGGGGTTGTCAATCCCTTCACGGTCACTTACGAAAGTGAGATCTGATAAAGATAATAAGATAAGTATTTTTGGTATTTTTGTTGTATAGATTGCAAAATAGTAAACAAGATGCGATAATAAAAGAGATGCAATATAATAAGTAAGAGACCCGGGGGCCATAGGTTTCACTAGTGGCATCTCTCATGATAGCAAGTATTACGGTGGGTGAACAAATTATTGCCGAGTAATTGATAGAAGAGCGCATAGTTATGAGAATATCTAGGCAATGATTATGAAATATAGGCATCACGTCCGTGTTAAGTAGACCAAAACAATTATGCATCTACTACTATTACTCCACACATCAACCGCTACCCAGCATGCATCTAGAGTATTAAGTTCATAAGAACACAGTAATGCTTTAGGCAAGATGACATGATGTAGAGGGATAAACTCAAGCAATATAATATAAACCCCTTCTTTTTATCCTCGATGGCAACAACACAATACGTGCCTTGCTGCCCCTAATATCACTGGGAAAGGACACCACAATATTGAACCCAAAGCTAAGCACTTCTCCCATTGCAAAAAAGATCAATCTAGTAGGCCAAACTAACCGATAATTTAAAGAGACTTGCAAAGATATCAAATCATGCATATAAGAATTCAGTGAAGAACCAAATATTGTTCATAGATAAACTTGATCATAAATCCACAATTCATCTGATCTCAGCAAACACACCACAAAAAGTATTACATCGAATAGATCTCCAAGAACATCGAGGAGAACTTTGTATTGAGATCCAA
Source organism: Triticum dicoccoides (assembly GCF_002162155.2). NCBI lineage: Eukaryota > Viridiplantae > Streptophyta > Magnoliopsida > Poales > Poaceae > Triticum > Triticum dicoccoides. The sequence goes on along the minus strand of NC_041382.1, from coordinate 106,294,836 downwards.
AGAGAGAGAAGAAGCCATCTAGCTAAAAACTATGGACCTGAAGGTCTATGGTAAACTACTCACACATCATCGGAGAGGCTATGGTGTTGATGTAGACGCCTCCGTGATCGAATCCCCCTCCGGCAGATCGCCGGAAAAGGTCCCTAGATGGGATCTCACGGGTACAGAAGGTTGCGGCGGTGGAAAAGTGTTTTCGTGGATCCCCTGGATGTGTTTAGGGTATAAGAGTATATATAGGCGAAAGAAGTACATTGATGGAGCTATGAGGGGCCCACGAGGGTGGGGGCGCGCCCAGGAGTGGACGTACGAACTTGAGTAATGTAGCGCAGTAAGTGAAGTAGAAAGGCACAAATGGTATGAACATGCGTGGCATATAGGGTGTGTTTGGTTGCGTTCTCGTCTCAGCATAGTTGTTCCCTCTTCATGCATGCTCAACTCAACACCCCTCTTCATGCATGCTCTCTTCATGCATGCTTCTAGTGTATTTGTGCTAAACTAGTGTGGACTCATGCACCCACCATACACTCTACCAAACACCCAAAAGTAGGTCGAGAAGGGAACTCTTGGGCGGCATTTGTCTCTTACTACGTACTACCACTAAATGTTGTACGTGCAATGCATGGTGATGTTATGGAGTACGTGCCTAAGTACTCTACTACTACTATATTAGTTGGAGGCACATATTAACTTTTATATTTGTTTACGTGTATGTGCCCCGAGACCTTCCAACTAGACATGTCTTTGTCTCCAAGTCGCACTTTGTATCGTTCATACCACTAAGTACTACTACGTGTGGTCTCCGACCCAGAAGTGGAAGAAGTGGAGATGCTCTACCACGCTATTTTTTTACGCTGGGCTCTACCACGCTGTTCATGTCCCACTCCTTTCGCTGACGTGTGGGACATCCAGCACGTGCCGTGTTTGGCACCCTTTGTCGTAAGAGTTGAAACACTAGCATTCATCAGAAATAAAAAATAATTATAAATCGACAGTGATACTATTTTTTTGCGAACCAATCAATAGTGATACTATACCACGCGGTTTCCTTGCTCCTCGATATCGGAAAGAATACTTCCGTTTGCCAAAATGTGGGATGTCGACCATCCTAGTCCACTTGCCATGCACGCAGAACTCCAAGGGAGTCACCTAGGTCGTCGTGCCGCAGTAACAATGACTAATGAGCCGTCAAATCACAGGCCCACTTCCCACTTTGAAGTTGCTTGGACGAAGGAACCATCATGACTTCGTTGAATTCCGCTTCTTGAAGAAAACTACTGTACCAGCAGTACTGCTAGCTACAGTAGTTACTCCAACAGAGGCCTCCTTTCATTCATAGGATAGGAATATGAAAATCATAGGAAGTGAGATGACATGCATCTCAATTCCTATAGAGAAAGATATGCTATTTGATGCTTAGCATAGGAATTTTTCCATTTAGTCTAGGCTAATGTACTGGTAATTTGCTCTAAAAACTATAGTAGTAACTAGTAGTACTAGTACATGCTCGTACTCAGACACACACACACACACACACACACACTAACTAACTAACTACTAGTACTACTACTTCTCACATGCTGGCCACACGCCGTCGTTCTCCTTCCCGGCTTTGTCGGCGACACCCCATCGTGCTTGGATCTCCGCCGACCTCTCCGCAGCAGCGCGTGCGTCCTTTTCTTTCTTGCGGCGGCATGCCTCTCTTTTCTTGAGTGCTTTCTGACTTTTCCTCTCCCTCTGTGCGGCTTTGGCCGCCTCTTGCTCTACCGCCCATTCGGCCTTGACATCTTCAAATTCCTCCCACATAGTTGTGATGTCGCGAGCGACGATGAACTCGGCACGGCGGGATGCCATCGCTTCCCTACCATTTTGTGTGCGGTCATGGGCGGCGAGGAACTCGGCGCGGCGGGATGCCATCGCTGCCTTACCGGTTAGTGTGTGGCGCGGTGGCATGAACGACGCTTGGTGAGAGCTCTAGGGTGGAGTGGCCGGACAACCGTATAGTGCATTGGTTTGTCAAGAGCTCAAGGACAGAAGACGAAGCAAATTTGGATTCCCCTTCAATCCTGGTCATTTATTACCGAGTAAAATGCATTGGCTGTCATCGAACTTGTCTTGATAGCTCACTTTGATCATTGTACACGAGATATGGTGATTATATGGTCACTGGATCAGCGTATAGCTCCGTATTTGTCTGGTTGACCAGTCAAACAGTCCGCATGCACCTCATCAGCTCGTGTTCTTTATCTATCTACGCGGGCCTACCTGTCAATGGACAAAGAAATATTGTAAAAACCAAAATTATGTTAGAGTCCGAACCGCTTTCGGAGCCCGCTCTCACCGCCCTGGCCCCTCAAGACGCCAGCTGCCCGCCGCATGCATGCATAGCAAGTAGTACTCCTTATGTGGAGGAGAGAGAGGCATTGACAAAGTCAAGGAGTGGGCTCTACAAGAGCCCGTCTCTACACGTGCTCCTAGGTATAAAAAATGATTCTAAAAAAAGGCATAAAAACAATTGTGTCTTAAAAAAAGAAAGGTAAAAAACATTTGAGAGGAAATAGATAGAGAGAAAGTGAGAAAAAGCTATAACCTGGGCATTACATGAGGAAGGAGGGAGTGGTGCACATGCCAAGTTCACTGGGCTGACGTGTTTCACACTCCTCCATCGTAACAGTGGAGACAATAGCTTTAATCAAAAATAAACAATGAATACTCATTGCTCGTCCGCTAACAGTGGTGCACATGTGGGACGTTGACCATCCTGGTCCACCTGCCATGCACAAAATTATTCTGGTCTACCCCGGTCGTATCGCAGGCCCAACCTTTCCCACTGTAAGTTGTTCGGACGAAGGAACCATCATGACTTCATTGGATTCTGCTTCTTCAAGAAAACTTACTGTACCCGCAATACTGCTACCACACGCGAAGACTGGACAGCACTGTACCACGTCATATCACTGAAACCCACTAGGGCAAACTAGCCCGCCTAGGTCATCTATTTTGGAACGGAGGGAGTACGTCTCTGCACTGCTATGATTTTGTGTTGCACGTCATATCACTAAAACCCACTAGGCCAAACTAGCCCGCCTAGGTCATCGAACGCTAAGCCTACAATCCTACAATTTTAGGAGCTAGGGCTATTGGTCGATCGACGAGGGATAAGTATAAGCATACCACGAGCTCATCAGCCCCAACGTTTCACTTCAGTGAGTGTTTTGCAAGTACTATAGCTCACACAGTAGCTAGCCTACCAACACCAAGAATCATCAAACAAGCCCTGCTGATATGATAAACACTTCAAACTTACATTAATCATGCCATATATTACATCAAAAGCTGGTGAGGATACATCTATTTCCATAACTCAGAGAGGGTTCGCATGATTCATCGCATGATTCACTATCAAAGAAAAGTAGCAAGATCCTCCCACACAAGACAGTGCACTAGCCCTAAGATGGTTTGATAACACGCATTGTTCTGGTAATTAAACACAGGGCAATGCAAACTACTCGGAAGGATTAGCGCGGCCAACTATTTCTTGTCATCGATCTCTCGAGCAATGACCACAACACGGACATCGGCATGGGAATCGATTTCTGGGCCGATGTCCATAGGACTGACCGCGACATCGGAATCAATCTCTGGGGCGATGTCCACAGGATGGACAGCGGCATCGGAATCGATCTCCGGGGCGATGCTAACAGGACGGCCACGACATCGGAATCATCAAGGACGTCCACCGGCACCTGCACAACCCTAACATATTAGCAAGCACATTGCAAATAATCAAAAACCACAACTATGGTAATAAGCCATTATTTATTACCTTGTGCGGCTCACCGGGGGATCTCATCCCTCCGGGGGCCATCTCCTCGTCCTCGATGGGGGCCATCACCTTGCCAGGGGAATACTGCTTCTTAACGGTGACTATCTCCTCAAACTCGGTCTTGAGCCTCACATAGGTGGCAATCAGAGTTCTTGGGGTAGGCACGGTGGGGCCCTTGCCGTTCTTCCAACTTCCTTTGAGGAGTTCGTCCGCCAACGTCCTCAACTCTTTGGCCAATGCTTGTTTCCTGGAGTTCTTTGTCTCCATGGGTTGGCCTGCCAACATGGTCAACTCGTTGGTCGGTGCTCGCTTCCTGGAGATCGCTGTCTCCAGTGGGTTATCCGTCGACAACTCTTTGCCTAGTGCTCCAGGATCCATCAATGAACTGACAAACAAAAAACAATCGAAAGGAAACCACAATCACAATGAAAACAGGAAAAGAATAGGATGTGAGAATCGGCTGGTGCTTTGCAAAAAGAAGATTCTTGGAATGAAAATATAGCAGCATAACTGATTCGCCCACCTTTCCTTCATTGGTACAGAAGAAAAATGGCAGAAGTGAGTAGCCTGGAGTGAGGTTTTCTTCAAGAAAGGGAAGATAGGGCTTGAACGAGCATTCTAGTGAAATGATGGTTGCTTCGTCCAGTCCAACTTGGAGGCCACCTTACCACTGGTGTTAAATGTGTGGGTTTTGTGATATGACGGGTCATGACGGCCACACCGGGGTTACAGGTGAGTCTCGACTGTAGCACCTCGCTGTGATTTGGTGGATGGCACGCGGGCCCGGATGCTTTGAAATGTCCTGCATGTAGATAGAGCGGCTAGTCATATAGGAGTGCTCAATATTGTGCACCACGACCAAGGCGGAGAGGAAAATCAGAGAACTACGTAATTAATGCATGAGTTTAATTAGGGTAGTTTTGTAAAGTACGAGATACATTCCTCCAATCGCAGAATGCCTTGGTTCATGAGATTTGAGATTTGATCCCTATAAACCGGAAGGGAGGGAGTACTGCACACGGTGTAGTCTAGCCACTTGTTGAAATCTCTAGAAAGGCAAATACTCCTTTCCGGTTTACAGGGCTATACTACCCCCTCCGTCTAGGTGTGTAAGTCATCTTACGAAAACCAAATAGTCCCAAAACACTTAGGCGCGGTGCATTAACTTCTACCTTGTTTCTTGTTTCTTGACATATCAACCAATAAGAGATGAGAGGTGTGCATGCTTTTAATGACTTGCAATGGCTAGTTCATTGCATGCAATGTTATTAATTAGCAAATAAACACTGGTGACCCCAGGAGGAAACGGTGCTAAGCGTGTGGACCTATGCAGAATGAGTATCAACCGATGGATAATGGAGTTTAATTGTTAAACAATAGCTATTTTGTCTCATGCAAGAGCCTGGCTAGTACTCCAAGGAACCGCACCACGCGAGCTCTTCGCCTCTTCGCCTCTTTGAGAAGACGAACAATAATGATGTTACTCCTACTTCTACAATATCGAATCCATTGTTGCATGTCTGTCCACCTCGTGCGGGAGGGATAGCGAAAGCTTCAACTTACTGCTCCTGCCTTTGCGTCCATGACAGGTGGGCCCAACAGGTGGTTGGCCCTCCTGTCATGCAGCTAAAGGCAGGTGCTGTTAAGGCACCGGAGCTCAGTCCGCGAGGGAGAGGGCGTTGTAGTAATCAAATTTCTCGGTCTTGTACGAGTTGACAAAGATAGGGGTTGCTTGCTTGCTAGGGTTGCTCACTACGTATATATAGGCCGGAGGCTCCGCGCTTGCTTGATAGGGTTGCTCTATTCAAACACTCTCATCCTCTCCAGATTTAAACAAGATAGGGGTAGTAACACTGTCTTTCTCCCTTCAAAAAACACTGGCTTTCTATCCTCACCGCTGGTTACAGATCCGGACGTATCCCCCTCTGCCGGTGAAGGGGAGGAGGGGAAGCGTTTAGGCCGTCGTCGACAGTGAGGGAGGAGACCCACTGCCGACCGCACCGTTATCTCTGGCCGAGCGCCGGCGCGGGAGGTCCTCCGATCCCTTCGTCGTTGCCTATGGGCAGATCCGGCCTCCCGCGGCCCACCTATCCACATCCCGACGACCTTCAGGTATATCTTCGTTCGAAACCGCCTTAGCTCTACTTCCCCAGCTCATTACGTCGCTGCATGTGCATCATTTTCTACCTCTCAGCCCCTCTCGATCGGATGGTCCAATGTCACATATTTTTTTTTCTTCTATTGTTAGAGGTAAAGCTATGTCATGGAGTCGAATCTTGTAGTACTTGGTTCAAACAAGAAATAAAGTGGGGGTGGGGGAATTTAGTATGTACATCGGACTTGGTACAAACATGAAGGAAAGGGGATGAAATTAGTACAGACTGGTCATCCAACCGGTCTCTTGGTCGAAAAGGGAAATATAGGGGTAACGCTGTACACAGTGGTATGACCAGGACTAGATTTGCTATCCACACATAGGATTAGGTGGCTAGAGTGAATAAAAATGGGACCAACCCAGATATGTTTCTTGGATGTTTGTTTCTCAGGGCAACAAACTATGAATCACCACTTTATGCCCCTGTTTACATACATGGTGCTGGACTGCTGGTGCACCCACTGTTATAAGCCATGAAAAGTTTAGCCAAATGTTTTTGCCTGTAATTGTTTGAGACTCTGACTATTTCCTCTGTGCCTTTTTGTGCAAACAGGGATATCCAATTCACCTGGTCGCTGTTGTGACCTTTTGGTGCACTACACAAAACTCTTCTTAAAAGAAGTGACTTTTGTGCTGTTTAACTGGAATGTCAGAATGAAACAGTTGGTTCATTTTGGTGGAACTGCACAAAGGGAGATCTGTGTTCCAATCCTCATCATCCGTATTGGCGCCATAACCTTCCTTTAGGTAAGAATGATATTTAATGCATGTGTTCATCTCTATTTTCCGACTGCCATGAGAAAATAATGCTGTTTTTTACTAGTACACTTGTACTCCCTCACTGACAAAACCAATTCTGAATTAGAAGGCCAATCATGTACTTGGTTTCACCACTGGCGAGGAGAAAGAGAAACAGAGCATGAAGAGGAAGAAGAAGAAGAATAAACAGTGCCAAAGCGATCTTGCTGAAGCCAGAGGCCTCAGTCGAGGCCATTCAAGGGCTTCGGCAACGACTACCTTACATGTGAGACAATCCTCCAGGGAGCCTTCCACTTCAACTATCTCACTTAATTAATTAGGAGTACTTAAGTACCACTAATTTATTACTACCTAATTTTCCTATTGGAGTTAAACAAATCTTTAGTAGGACCCTATGCTGAATCATGTACGTGTGTATGTTTGTCTATGGAGGTGAATCATGTGGTGGAGCAGGGAGGGAATATTATTAGTGTCATGACATAATAGTGCTATTGTTTTGCATGTCAATTTATTGCCATTGGTTCAATGAGGCAATGTTTTGCGTATTGTCCATCATGAATTTGATGCTACTAGTTGAGTAATATGCTAATGTCTTCCTATTCATATGTATTGGTAATTTGGTATTGTGCTACTATTTGCCGATTTCATAAAGGAGTAATTTGGAGCCTGAGCTCGCAGGCAAATCATTACATCGGGTGATTTCAGTAGAACTGCACAAAATGATCAGATAGACAGGTACTTATGCTGCTGCTATGTACTCCAAAGTTCACTCAGACAAGCATCGATGTTGACAAGAAGTGCCTATATTCATTCGAGTATCAACCGGCGTCAACCAATTGTCAAACTCCAAGTGTTAGGAGAGTGAACGCTAAAAATATTGCTTAGTGCATAGCCCAGAAAAACGCAGTCCAGTCTTTGGTCCCAACTTGTGCCTTTTGGTTATCGGCACATATGGTAGCGAACTATATGGCATGGAGTCTAAATATTCCAGACAAGTTGGTTGACACGTATATTCATCTGGCACTTAATCAGTCTGCACGCTAAGGATGCTCCATTTCAGTTGAACAACACAAAAATTTTGGGTGGTTCATTTTCTCAACCGCCTCCTTTCTCGTCTTCAATGTAGAATTTTGGCGAGATACAGGACCAAGATGACCCAGTAAACTGGTTGGATGAAAGTAGTGGCCAAGTTGCTCAAACCTCCCTCGGTACGAGGCCACTATTTGAGGATAAACCTACAAGCAAAATTCAGATTTTCTATGCTGCCTCTTATGTACTCAAAAGTTTACTCGTATAAGAACTAATTTTAGCAAGAAGTACCTCCGATTGAACACCATTAACCAGTCTGTACCCTAGGTAATTAAAGTTCATCCATGGATCATATTGGCTGTGATCTCAATCATTTGGATGCATAAACATACTAAACATGTGTATATCTGAATCTTTTTATAAATTATGTATGAATATTGTCGGGTGATCTATCAATCATTTGGATGCATAGATATGCTGAGCTTGTGTATATATGAATCTTTTGAGTTGTTGATTGTGAATGTTGGCTATGGATATGAACATGCCCTGTGAACCTGAGTTTGATATGAATGTTTACCTTTTCCGTTGTATTTGTGTGTGAACTTGTTAGTATGCCTACCGTGGGGTATAAAACACAGGTCTCTTATAAAAGTAATGTTGTGTCAAAATTTTTGTTTTCCCTTCTAACCACATTATATATATTTATATTATTACTATTATCATATATTTTATAGGGGCTTATATATACATTATAAAAACACCCCAACTTATAAAAGTAAATTTTTAATGGAAGTTGGCAAGGAAAATCCTGGTTATTTTTGACTCACAGGCAAGGAAAATCCTGGTGATTGCGTACAAAAGCTTGCGAAGATTTTAAGGACCAATTTAATAATAACGCGCTCATTTTTATTTTGAGCAATAACTCGCTAATTTCTTAATTATATATATATATAAATGTGCCTCTCCAGTTTATTCTTTGATATTAATTGCTCCTTCTAACATAACATTATACTCCCTCTGTCCGAAAATACTTGTCATCAAAATGGACAAGAAGGGATGTATCTAAAACTAAAATACATCTAGATACATCCCTTTTATCCATTTTGATAACAAGTATTTCCCGACGGAGGGAGTATATATAACGAGCCCACCTAATACGTGTATTTCAAGGAAGTGCAAATGGGCTGGGATTTCTTAGAAAATATAAATGGGCCCGATTGACACGAAATTATTTGTTCACCCAGCCCAGCAAATGGACTGTACATTCTAGAAAAAATGGGTTAAATATATGCCACATTTTTGCAGGCTGACATGTGGGCCAATAGGTCGAAGTCTACGCAGGGCATTGTCAACTTGGTCAACAAATGATTGTGTCATCCACAGCCATTGGATTTATATCCAACGGCCGGCATGCACCTTCAATCTCTCGTCTTCTTCCTCCAGTGTCGCTGGGACCGCCTGGTCCGGCCTCCGGCGGCTAGCGGCTCTACTTAGCACGCATCACTGCGAAGCGCTACCCCACCGCCGGCCAGGCTATCCCTCCACCCCTTGACACCTCATGTTATTCTCCATAGACTACAGCCCCACGCCACAACAGAACCAGTTATAACCCTTCTCCTCCTCTCAATCTGTGACTCCACTGCTGCGTTTTCCCATCTCCAAGTCATTCCCGCCCGGGGCCTCGCCGTCGTCCATCGCCTCACTGCGTTCGGTGCGGCGTGGTCAACAAACGAGAGTCATCGGAAGATGACTTTACGTGGAGAGCCTGACGGTTGGGACCCACGAGGTCCATGGTCGCACGCAAGGAAAGTTCCTCCTTATTAAGCTAAAAAAATGTTTCCTCCACCTGACAGCTGGGACCCACCGGCTGTATCTTCGCACGGAAGGAAGTGCATCCTTGTTTTGTGAAAAAAATTATTCATCTCATTGACAGCTGGGACCCGTCAGATTTGGTGACTGACTTGTGGGCCTACTAAGCGGACGTGTACGCACGACTTTGTCAACTTAATCAACAAATGATTCTAGCAGCTAGACCGTTGGATGTTAATCCAACAGCTGTGCTCCTTCTTCAACCTCTGTTCTTGCTCCTGTTTCCCGTGGGCGGCACCGCGGTTGTGCTGGCGCGCACCCGAACCAGTGAAGTTTCCCACTCCTCTCCATCGCGACTCCATTGCAGCTTAATAAATAGTAACGTCTTCGGTTTTAGCCCGGTTTTCCGTAGATTAACCAGGCAATTCTCTTCTTCTTAATTAATCGACGAGGCAATTCTTTTGCCTCCGTTTCGAAAAAAAATAAATAGTAACGTCTAACTGAGCCAGTTAGTTAGATGCGTACACTTGGTGTAGTAGGATATTTATTTAGTTTGATGCATACACTTGTTCTTGTTTGGTAGCCCTTTTGTAATGATGGCTGATGTTTGGTTTGGAAGAGAGAGCTTCGTCTTCACTCTTCTGGCCTGCTTACTGCTTCTGTTGCACCCCCAGCCCTAGTTGCTGTTGCTGCTGTTTTCAATGTACAATCAGTAGTATATTTCGTTTGTTGGTTGAATAAATGTGTTGTTAGAACGACAAACACAATGTTTTGGAAGTCGTTGCACGGTTCGATCCTTTAGTGCCCCGTACCGTACGTAGCGCATACTAGTTATCGTATGGAACGCATTTTTTTTTGAAACTCGGAACACATTTTCCACTTGTTGATAACATGCAACCCACTGATGAAGGCCAAATAGATAAGCCCATAATTAACTGGAAGGGAGGCTCTCACATGAATCCGGTCTAGGTACATGCTCATGGTCCCCTAAACATAAATAAGTAAATAAATAAATAAATAAATAAATAAATAAAGCTAAATGCTCATGCACCAGTTCTTTGGGAAAATAGGTAGCCCAGTATTTCTTTTTGAAGAATACCCAAGCTAGGCCTATTTGTTTTCTCCGAATTAATGGGCTGCAAATCTTTCAAGAACAGGAGGGATGCATTCCGGCCTGGCTTAAGGGTATGGTCAATGTCTGTTAAAAGTAATATCAAAAGGGGTTGAAAATTCCAAAAAATTATAGAAAATGGGATATAAGTTTCTTTTTTTGTTTTTGTTCTTCACTGATATCTTATACGTATTTCATTGGATTTAACATGACATAGTACTAATTTATTTTTAAATTTGTTTTAGTATGGCTATTAATTTTTGGATTAAAAATATTTCGTTCCCCAACAAAAATTTGCAAATTTTCAAAATTTCCCACATATCTATAATACCTAAATAGTTCATCCCCACTACCCTATTTCTCTCAACATGCAGCCCATCCACCTCAGCAATCTTGCCATGTCATCAACTCAAAACATGCATGCATGCCATGTCATGCGTTCAGTTTCCAGTCGTACCCAACCGACAGAGACAAACCACAAACCTCCTCACGCGTTTCATTTTCTGTAGAAGCACTGATAGCCGCAACGTTTCCTGTCCCCTCATCCTGCACCTGTTCCTCTCCCCCACCGTGGCCTTTTATTATGGCTTTTAACAAAGAGACAAGTACATACACAAACCCAAAGAAATACTAGCAACTACATACAGATAAGAACAGGGCCTGGATCTTTTCACTTCGTCTCCCTCCCACCGATCTGCAACAATTCTCCACCACTGACCAATCCATATGTTGCTCTGCGCCTTCATATGAGCTTATAGATCATCCATCTTCTTAAACTGGATCACGAGACAAACTCTCATCTCTTAATTTTTTAATTTACATCGGGTGAGCGCATGTATCCTCTAATCTTTCTCTTATGTTACTCCATCACGCAAGAGATATGCTCTGTTGATTCTCCAAAACCCGGCGGTTGACAGGGCCGGAGATGCTTCGCCGTGGCGATGGAGGACCAAATTGGGTCGCGTCCATGTCTGACGAAGGCGAGGTAATGAGGCCTCCACCACAGGCGCTTCACGCACGAAGTTGGCGCGAGCAGATAGGAGCTGCCACCTGCTGTAGCTCTACCACCCCAATCTCTGGTGATGTCCGGTCCTCCAGCACCACTGCCGACCCATCTTGCCTCAGTCAGCTCTCACGGGTTGCAGTTCCGCTACTGGTGGGAATTGATCTGGTGCCCATGGCGGTGGTGTTTATATGTACATGCATCTTTCTTCCAAATTCTATATTCAGTTAATTTCTTTTCAAGAAAATATATTCAGTTCTGCTTTTATACCTCTGGCAATCTTTCAATGTCAAGCGGCTTGGACGACGACAAGTCACATGGCTGGTAAGCTATTTTTCTTGGCTATTGCTTTGATATGAGATTCCTCCTTGGCTATGTTATGCAGTGAAGTTTCTTGCATGCCTGGCTGTTTCGTTGTTATGCATCAGAATTGGTTGGTTCCTGCAGATGCGTGCATCACGGCTGCTGTTGCTGTTGTTCACTAAATAGGTTCCAGCAGTGAACGATCACCGCTGACATATCATCAAGACTCACTTCGTGTTGTGTTTTGGTTTTCTCATGTTATATTCTCCTACGTTTCTTACATTCTTCCTTCTCTGTGCAGCGCTGCAAACACCGCGCATTTCTTCTTGCAAGTTGCAACCAAGTGGCTGAACTAGCAATCCTGTTTTTTTCATTCAGATTACAAAAGCAACGACCCTTGAATTTTCAGTCATATTAACATCATTCTCTCTTGCGTACATTTTCCAAATTTTGGTTGATATAATTGTTTGTCTTCCATGCATTACCAGGATGTGGCCATGAAGATCAAGAGGCGACTTGCTCTCCTTTCTCATAAAAAAATAAAGTATTTACAACAAATTAGTAAAATCTAAGAAAAGAAAGAGGAGAGGAGAACAAGGTAAAACTGTTTACTTATCCTCTTGCTGTAGCTTGAATTGTAGATATCCTTTAGTACAAAGTCTATGTGGAATGATGTATATGTTTGTCGGCATGCTTTTGATTTTTTTTTGGCGGGGGGGCATGCTTTTGATTTGAGGAAGCTATAAACTTCCTTCGTCAGATCCTAGGAACAAGTAGAATTTTTTGTTACTATAGTGACACTAGAAACATCTCTTTCAATTAATAATAACGCATCTGCTTTTTTTATACCTCCTAACACCACAGGTACTGACACTTGAATATCCTAAGGTATGTTCTTAGTAGCTTTGTTTGGCCCAGTAGCCAGCAAGTGGTCAGTTTCTTAGGCCTGTATTTTCTTGTAGTTTCGTTATCACGATCTAATTGGTATTGACCTTTTGCAATCACTTTTGATACATCTATGACCTCTACTCTTTTTGTTTGGTCTAGGAAGCATCTATTCTCTATGATGCTACACAATAAACTGAACCACTGCTTGTGCCTTCGGTAGCATGGTTCAGTGTTCAAGGTCTCCCATGAGAATCACATAACAAGGATTTTCAAAATCAACTGAAACCTAAAATGAGAAGCATTGGTGGAGTTTGTCTAAAAAAATAACCAACAGTGGAAATAGATAAAATACAGATTCCATTGACTTTTTGATGTACATGTTTACATTCCCAACCAGGTTGAACAGATTACCACGACTCTCATTGTTCATCCTTTCTATAATGTTTCCTCTTGAGTATAAAATCATGTCTCTACAAAATTGATGATGAATGAGCTAAGCTTTTTCACTTGGAAAGAAGACGAATTTTGTCACGTCATTTTTCCGCTATTGGTCAAATTTTGTTTGTCATAATTGGTATGTCGATTTGATAAATACAAGTATATCACATCTATCTAGCGGGTTTAGTCAGAGTTCATCTTTTAGTTGGATAATTAGAATTAACTCTCCGTACATCCTTCTTTGAGATGTTAATTGCTAACTAATTCAAAGTTTCTATGTAAATCAAATACAATATTTGCAACAACATGTAAGCGAAGATTTCCGCCGCAACGCGCGCACATATTTAGTTAATTTTTGGACCCTGGTACTGACCAGAAAATGGCCAGCAATTCTGAAAATGGAAAACAGGCTGCAATAAATTCTATATGAATTAGAAAATGAATACAAATTATAAAAATAATAGCAAATGGGCTGTACAGGACATAGATTTCGAGGCTGACTTGTTTACGCAAGGCTTTGTCAGTGAACACACGATTCTAGCAATAGTTAGTGTTGGATGTCCATCCAACGGCCGACGTGCTTCTTCAATCTCTGATCTTCCTGCTCCAGCCGCCTAAACTAGCGCCGGCGGGGCTGCCTGCTCCCTCCTCTTGTGGCCCGCTGTGATGCCGTGCAGGCTTCCCCGGCCCACCCTACTCCCTCCGCTGGCCTGGCCGCACGCAATCAACTGCCTCCTTATTACGCAAAAAAAATGATTTCTCCCACCGACATCTGGGGCGCACCGGTTGGGAGGCTGACCTGTGGGCCTACTAAGTTGACGCGTACGCATGGCTTGTCAACTTAGTCGATAAACGATTCTAGCAGCAGTAACCGTTGGATTTGAGTCGAACAGTCCTGCTGCTTCTTCAATCGCTGCTCTTCTTGCACCAGCCGCCCAAACCAGCGCCGGGGAGACTGCCTGCTCCTGCCTCCAGTGGCCGGCTCTGCTGCCTATGAGGCCTCATCGCCCCCTACTACTCTCACGGCTAGCCAGGCCCTGCGGTGACGGTAGCCTCACACCACAGCCGAACCAGTGAACCCTCGTACTCCTCTCCGCGTGGGCATCCACTGCCGCGTCTTCCCTGGCTCCACGTCGTCCCCTTCCTAGGCCTCACCGTCATCCACTGCCTTGGTGCTCTCGGCGCGGCGTGGTCAACTTGGTCAACGAGATTCCATCAGAAGAGTACTGTACGTGGAGAGGCTGACAGCTGGGTCCACGGCCACAACCCAGTTTTTTTTGTGATTTGCCAAGTAAGTCGCTTTGTCAGGCCTGTTGGGCTGCAAATCTTTCAAGACGAGGAGAGCTTTCATTCGGCTGGCCAAGAAAATGGCCCATCAGTAATGAGAAATGGGCTGTACATTTTTAAAACACATCAAAACGGCAATTAGTTTCAAATATCTTTTTTTCATTCCGAGATTTGTAATTACATTAATTTTTATGCGTGGAGAATTTGTTGGATTTTATATTGATATACATTTGTTTTTAAAATCAGTTTGAATGTGAGTCGAAATTTCAGGATTAAAAACAGTTCGGACCGCACAGAAATATGCAAAATTTCGTATAATTTTTAACCGTGGCCACAATATGGGCTGTATTGCTAACAAAAAGAATATGGGCTCCAAAAGAACCTTAATAATTAGCAAATGGTATGTAAATTATTAGAAATAATGGCAGATGGGTTGTATGCTGTTTGCCACAGATTTGAGGCTTTCCTAAAAAAAGGTTGACGCACAAGCAGTGACTGTTGGATGGCCATCCAACGGCCGTCGTGCTTCTTCAATCTCTGCTCTTGCTGCTCTAGCTGCTCAAACAGGCGCCAGCGGGACTGCCTGCTCCCTCCTCCCCGCGGCCAGCTCTGCTGCCGCGCAGGCCTCACCACCCCACCGTACTCCCATCGCTGGCCTAGCCATCCCTCTACTCACCCACACCTATTGTTATTCTCCGGTGACGCCAGACGAACCAGTAAACCCTCGTACAGTCGTACTCCCCTCCGCGTGGGAAACAACTGCCGAGTCTTCCCTACCTCCATGTCATTCCCTTCCTAGGCCTCGCCATCGTCCACCGCCCTGGTGCTCTCGGCGCGGCCTGGTCAACGTGGTCAATGACCGACATGCATCTAAACTGGACTTTACGTGGAGAGGCCGACAGCTAGGTCCACGGCCGCACGCAAGGAAATGCCTCCTTATTACGCGCAAAATAATGATTCCTCCACCTGACATCAGGGACCCACAGAAAGGGCCTCTGTATTTCACGAAAAAACATTACCGCCACTGACAGCTCGGACCCACCAGCTATATCTTCGCATGCAAGGAAGTGCCTTCTTATTACGCACAAAAAATGAATACTCCCCCTATTAGCTGGGACCCAATATAGTGGCAGACTGACTTGTGGGCCTACTAAGTTGACAGGGACGGAGGGCTTTATCACCTTAGTCAATATGCACGATTCTAGCTCCAGTGACCGTACGATGTCCATCCAACGGCCGTAGTGCTTCTTCAACCTCTGGTCTTCTTGCTCCAGCCACCCAAACCAGCGCCGGTCATGCCTTGTGCTCCTGCCTCCCGTGGCCAGCTGCGATGCGGCAGAGGCCTCACCGCCCCCTACTACTCCCACTACTGGCCAGGCCATCCCTCTACTCACCCACACCCCCTGTTATTCTGCGACGACGACAGGCTCACACCGCAGCGAACCAGTGAACCCTCGTACTCCTCTACGAGTGGGCATCCACTGCCGCATCTTCCCCGGCTCCGTGTCGTCCCCTTCCTAGGCCTCGCCGTCGTCCACCGCCCTGGTGCTCTCGGCGCGGCGTGGTCAACATGGTCAAGGAACGGCTTCCATTGGACATGGACTGTACGTGGAGAGGCTGACAGCTGGGTCCATGGCCGCAACAAGGAAGTGCCTCCTTATTACGTGCAAAATAATATTCCTCCACCTGACAGCAGGGACCCTCCGGACGGGCCACCATATTTCGCCCACTGACTGCTGGGACCCACCAGCTACATCTTCGCACGCAAGGAAGTGCCTGACAGTCGGGACCCACCTGGTCGAAGCGTACATAGCATTGTCATTCTGGTCGCGAACGTGTACGTACATATATACTGGTGGATGTAGAGGCGCGCACGTGTCGTAGTAGAGGCGGCCAGGGTGCAAGAAAGAAAATACAGCCATGTATGTGTACATACGGGCGGGGTCTCAAACACCTACTCGCGCATATGTATGGCCAGGACTCATGTACATGGCTGGGTCAGAACGGAGAAATAGCGTCGTCACCGTGTTCATGGGGAGGCAACGGAATGCGTCGTGTTCATCGGGAGGGCTTGGACGGAACAGGCGATGGAAACGAGGCCTGGCGTGCCGCAGAACGGAGGAAACGGCCTTGTGTTCGACTGGCCACGTTCGAAACGGGATCCTGTTCATCGGGAGGGGTTTGGCGTACCACAAAACGGAGGAAACAGACCTCCTACGGTCGAAACGGGGGTCCTGTTGATCGGGAGGGTTGTGGCATACCGCAAAACGGACGAAACGGACTTGTGTTGGAGCGCTACGGTCGAAACGGGGGTCCTATTCATCGGGAGGGGTGTGGCATACCGCAAAACCCGACTCCATGGGATACTGTTCATCTCCACCGTGGACCCCCTCCAGCCCCCACGAGCTACTGTTCATCCACCGTCGACCTCCTCCAGCCTCCACCTGCGACTGTTCATCCACGGGCTCCTGTTCATCCAGCCTCCACCGCGTGCTACTCCACCGGCTACTATTCAACCAGCCCTCTCCACGGGCTCCTGTTCAACCACCCCTCCACGGGCTACTGTTCATCCTGCCCTCCACCTTCTACTGTTCATCCAGCCCTCCACGGGGTCCTGTTTATCCAGCCCCAACCGGCTCGATCGATCGGGGTCATGTTCAACCAGAGGCAACAC
>NC_041382.1:106272118-106277133 GCF_002162155.2 Triticum dicoccoides | reverse complement strand
CCAGAGGTAGCATCAATCGGCTTCTGTTGGCAGTAGTAGCGAAGGAATGCTCGATCGGGTTCAGTTAATAGCCATCGACCGATCGCTCGGGTTCAGTAACACGTAGCCTGCAGTGCAATCGCTCGGGTTCAGTTAGAGCCCAACGCCTCGCTCGGATTCAGTTAGAGCCAACGCCTCAGACACACGCGCGTACGTGTACAAGAGAAGCGCGCATCGCTCGGCCCCCGACCTCCCACCGTAACCGGGAACTCCCCGAAATTTTCCTCGCCCTCGCTTCTACCACGTTTTTTTTTCGTCATGGATGGCCCTAAGAATGTCATGCAGCTGCGTCTCTGGCCCGCCCAGGACGAAAAGCCCATTTTTCTGTCATGATTTTTTGTCATAGAAGTAGGAGCCCACCACAGCTATGATGATACCGGGTTTTGTCACAATTATCGTCATAGAAGTGTCATATGTATGACAGAATTTTTTTTCGTTCGGCCCAAAATGTCACGGATGTGTCTTTTTTTGTAGTGTTATCTCCTTTTTTTATTTCCTCACACGGGACAATGCTCTAATAATGATGATCATCACACTTCTATTTATTTACAACTCAAAATTACAACTCGATACTAGAACAAAATATGACTCTATATGAATGCCTCCGATAGTGTACCGGGATGTGCAATGATTCAAGAGTGACATGTATAAAAAATTATGAGCGGTGGCTTTGCCACAAATACGATGTCAACTACATGATCATGCAAGGCAATATGACAATGATGAAGCGTATCATAATAAACAGAACGGTGGAAAGTTGCATGGCAATATATCTCGGAATGGCTATGGAAATGCCATAATAGGTAGGTATGGTGGCTGTTTTGAGGACGCTATAAGGAGGCTTATGTGTGATAGAGCGTATCATATCACGGAGTTTGGATGCACCGACGAAGTTTGCACCAACTCTCGAGGTGAGAAAGTGTAATGCATGGTATCGAAGTGGCTAGCAATGATGGAAAGGTGAGAGTGCGTATAATCTATGGAGTCAACATTAGTCACAAAGAACTCACATACTTATTGCAAAAATCTACAAGTCATCAAAACCAAGCACTACGCGCATGCTCCTAGGGGGATAGATTGGTAGGAAAAGACCATCACTCGCCCCCGACCACCACTCATAAGGAGGACAATCAAAGAAACACCTCATGCTTCAAATTTGTTACACAACGGTTAGCATACGTGCATGCTACGAGACTTGCAGAACTCAACACAAGTATTTCTCAAATTAAAAAATAATCAACTAGCATGACTCTAATATCACCATCTTCATATCTTAAAACAATCATCAAGTATCAAACTTCTCATAGTATTCAATGCACTCTATATGAAAGTTTTTATTATACCCTCTTGGATGCCTATCATATTAGGACTAATTTTATAGCCAAAGCAAATTACCATGCTGTTCTAAAAGACTCTCAAAGTAATATAAGTGAAGCATGAGAGATCAATAGTTTCTATAAAATAAAACCACCACCGTGCTCTAAAAAGATGTAAGTGAAGCACTAGAGCAAAATTATCTAGCTCAAAAGATATAAGTGAAGCACATAGAGTATTCTAATAAATTCCGATTCATGTGTGTCTCTCCCAAAAGGTGTGTATAGCAAGGATGATTGTAGTAAACTAAAAAGCAAAGACTCAAATCATACAATGCGCTCCAAGCAAAACACATATCATGTGGTGAATAAAAATATAGCCTCAAGTCAAGTTACCAATAGACGAAGAAGAAAGAGGGGATGCCTTCCAGGGCATCCCCAAGCTTAGGATTTTGGTTGTCCTTGAATTTTACCTTGGGGTGCCTTTGGCATCCCCAAGATTAGGCTCTTGCCACTCCTTGTTCCAAAATCCATCAAATCTCTACCCAAAAACTTGAAAACTTCACAACACAAAACTCAACAGAAAATCTCATGAGCTCCGTTAGTATAAGAAAACAACCCACCACATTAAGGTACTGTAATGAACTCATTATTTATTTATATTGGTGTTAAACCTACTGTATTCCAACTTCTCTATGGTTCATAGCCCCCAATACTAGCCCTAGATTCATCAACTCTAACAATAACATGTGTGGTCATAAAAATCTAGGAAATGAGAGGAACATATAGCAATGATGTGGTTATAGACATGCTATGCATTCTAAATTTGTAACAAATGATCATGAAGTCGTATTCATAAGGTAAAGATGAGATGAGATAGAACAATTACACGACGATAGATTCCACCAGTATAGGCAGCCAATCTATGCGTCGACCGCGTAAATGATGCCATCGTGCACTATAGCATCAGACAGAAATGTAACCTCAACAGTATTGATGATGAGCCATAACCATGTATGGCGACCGGATTCCAGATAGACTAATCCCATGTTGAACAAGGCAATGAACTTGTAATCCATGTAGTCTTCTGATGGTGTGGGCACTTCGCGGATTACAACTTTCTGTAAACAGAGGTCGAGCCAAAAGCTTGACGCATCTCGTGCGTAGTAGGAGGAGTGTCCGGCGGGCCACGAGGCTCGATGGCGGCGGTATCCAACAATGGAAGGGTGATCTCTCGCTGGGTGTAGATATCTATGAGACGCCACGGACTACCGGTGTGGTGGATGAGGACGATCCAGTTGGCCTTCATGCCCGCCCAGTAGTGGCCGCACATGAAGGACAGGTGGGCGGGTAGTAGTAGCATGTCGAGGGGCACCACGGCAACCTCCGTAGGATCCTCAAGTCGGTTTCTGGGCCACATGTGAGGATCGGGCATCAGCAAGTTGGGTGTGTTGAAAAGAACCGGTCGGTTGCAGACGAGTACATGGTACAAAGACACAGAGCATGCGGCCAGATAGACGGTGCTGAGTAGGTCCATACGACTACAAATCTGCTCCAAGAGAACATCGGGGAGGGAATTCCAATCGCGGCTCTACATGTCAGTCGGTTCTGGCTTTGGGATTTTTGGTGCCTGCGAGCCAGCAAGGAAGTGGGTTCGGGCGGGTGAGCGAAGAAGCTTCTCCTTGTGTGGCCGAGCAGTGAGCGGGGGGATATGGTACATGCGAGCTACCAAGGAAGATGGCGCGGGCGGGTGAGCAGTGAGCGGGGGTAAATGGTGTGCGGCCGGCGAGGGGTAGAAAGGAGGAAGAAGAAGAGAGGAGGAGGAAGAAGAGATGGCAGTACTAGGTAAGGCTGATTTAGTAACACAAACACACTGGTTCATCTTATTAATTATGTGTCCCATCTACTGCAGCGTGTATTGTCACTTCACTGCGAAGACTAGTTGAATAGTTCTCTCTGACCGAGATGGGGAATAATGGATTGCGAGGACTTCCTTTCTATAGTATCCTATGCCTCTACGCTCACTTCACTCATTTTGCTCCGTACCTAGTCACTTGTTGAAATTTGTAGAAAGACAAATACTCCGTATTTGGGAACAGAGGGAGGCTTAACTCCGTACTATTTGGGAACAGAGGGAGTATCACCATATGGAGGGGACAGAGGAAGCTTGAAATATGAACATGTCAATGGGAGGGAGTAAGCCCCATGCATGCATGCAACATGCAACACTCACACGTATACATGGATGCACGCAACACTCACACACCCATGTGGCACACAGCACACGGCGCAACACACACACTCACGCTCAAGTGCTCAACCTACTCTCTATGTCTGTGAAAGACTGTACATTTAGAGATTTACACATTGACCAAGGCATAATTAACACCCAAAAGTAGAAGACTTATGTGTGCATGCGACCATTGAGATAAGAAGATTAAATGAAGGCCGTTGCATGCTGTAATTAAGGATAGACATGTAGCCTATACCTACAACACAAGTTGGTGCATTAGTCAATCAATATCGATTTAGATTAAAGGCTAAATGCATTGGAAGTGTAGATGTACATCATGTACTACACTGTTTGTTTTATAGCCGATGTACACTCTTTGTTGGAAGACCGAGGGAGGACACGTGCATGCACTCACATACACAGCCAGAGCGGTTCGCGCGCAAGGGTTGGACTCGTGTCGCGCCTGCGTAAAGTTTTGTTTAACTGATTTCTTTGCACTGCCAACTGACAGGTGGGACCCAGAAACCAGGTGACAATTTAACCAGTCAACAAAGTGCCACGTCAACTATGTGGCCGGTCAGTAGGGTGCAATACGGTGCTCTACGATGAGCTAGTGATCGTATAATCGCTGGAAAACTATATATAGTGACCGTAAAGAGCGTATTGTTACATACGTTGACCGCCAGTGTATTTTTATCGTTTCAAATTAAGCCATATTAATCGCAAAGGACACAATATGGACTACTACTACCAGTACTAGTACTGCTTTGATGTGTCCCATCAACTCACCGAACGAGGAGAAGCTTGCTTACTATGCCTCTCCCACGCCCACGTGTGCGGTGACTCGCAGGACGAGGAGAGGGTTTTTTCTACAGCGCCCTCTCCCTCGCCCTCGCGGTGGACGTGCAGCAGTTCAATCGGTGTCAGATTGCCAGAAGCATATTGTACTGTAGTATCATCATTGTTGGACCTTCCGAAGAGGCGAAGAGCCAAGTGCAAGGTTCACACAAGTACGAACTATTGAACCTCCCGAAGATGCAAAGAGCCAAGCGCAAGGTTTTATAGGAGTTGTCGTCCTAGTAGGAGTGTACTACCACTAGTAGAAAACAGGGCTTTCGTCCAGGCCTGTTTAGCCCATTAGTCCCGGTTCAATCAAGAACCGGGACTAATGTGAGCATTTATCCCGGTTCGTGCGGCTAAGGCATTAGTCCCGGTTCACCTGTGCCCTTTAGTCCCGGTTTGTGCCTCAAACCAGGACTAAAGGGTGCGATGCCCATTAGTACCGGTTCATGCCTCAAACCGGGACTAAAGAGTAGACCTTTAGTCCCGGTTTGAGGCACGAACCGGGACTAATGGGGTTGAGACCTTTAGTCCCGGTTCGTGCCACGAACCGGTACTAAAGGTCCCATTTTCAAACTCTACCCCCCCCC
>NC_041382.1:106264474-106271988 GCF_002162155.2 Triticum dicoccoides | reverse complement strand
AATGATGGAAATGTCAAAAAAATAAAAGAAAATAAGTTTCCCATGTGATATGTGGTCTAGTTGTTGGGGAAATTTGCAAATGTGAATTTCGACTTTATTTGCAAAATCTCTCTGGAATTTGTAAATATGGGCATAACTTTAGCATACTAACTCAGATGAAAAAGTTTTTTATATGAAAAATCATCTACTCGAAAAGTTACATCCAAATTTAACTGGGGGAAGCCCGTTAAACATTTTCAAAATCCTCAAAAACCTAACAGAAAAAAGTTACGGGGCTTTTAATATCTAGAGTGGAAAAAATCGGAAAAATGACAAACTGTGGTCAAACCATGGTCAAACCATGGTCAAACTAATTATTCTAGAATATTAGTGTTAATAACTAATTTGTTCAGTTATTTTGAATTTTGGTCAAATCTGGTCAAACTGTAGTCAAACTGTGGTCAAACTATGGTCAAACCCTGGTCAAACTAATTATTCAAAATAACTATTGTTTTCTAAATACTTATTGTTTTTGAAAACAATAGTTTGAAACTCAAACAGTGAAATGTGTCAATTCATGCTCAAGCAAAATTCCTGAGGGTTAATAGGATTAACATCTTACTATTGTCAGGAAAACAACAAGTGCAGACTTGGAAACGAGGGAGAATAGAACCCGGAAGTTAAGCGTGCTCAGGCTGGGTGAGTGGGAGGATGGGTGACCGTTCGGGAAGTTAGGTGATTTGGAATGATGAGGGTGATTAGAGAAGAGGATAAATTGAGCAGTGATGAGGGGTGCTGATTAGAGAATCACTAATGAGGGGTTAAAATAATTCAGAAATTTGAAAATAAAAAATTTCAAAAAAAAATTCAAAAAAAAATCATAAAATTTCCATTACTCCCGTTTGGTGTTACAAACCGGGACTAAAGGTGGATTGTTAAAGGCTCCACGTGGCCGCGGCCTTTAGTCCCGGTTCTGGATTGAACCGGGACTAAAGGGGGGAGGCATTAGTATCGACCCTTTAGTCCCGGTTCACCAACCGGGACTAAAGGCCCTTACCAACCGGGACAATAGGCCCTTTTTCTACTAGTGTACAACTATAGCGAACGATGCTACTGTATGATGCCGCCACATCACGTATATCCAAAGTCGTGCCACCTTTATTCTCAAAGAGCGTGTTGGAGCCCGTGCAACAACCACACAAGTTGCACGTACACATAACACATTTACTAGTAATAAATTCTAAAGGACAAATGCCAGTATGCCACACAAGTTCATCTCCAATTCATGTGATAAATTTGTGCACGACTAGTCTACATATATTCACAGCGCTACCGTTCACAATTACCGTACTCCACTTACATGTTATAGATGGGCTACATGTCCTCCTCCATGTTCCAGTCCCAGGTGTTCTTCATGGATGGCACGATCCATAGCAGTGGGCAACGGGAATCATTGTCGCAGCTTTCTAGTCCGGTTCCACACGATGGAGACTCATCCAAGCTGAAGCGGCATAAATCAGGGATAGTGTGTCCTAGCATGTCGTTCATCCGGCGGTGCACACTGAAGACACAACCATGATTGATGAACGGCAGGCCTTCCGTGTCATGCATGGAAGGTGGCATCCGCTTCAAAATGGGGTAGCTGTCCCCGATCAAAAGCGAGTACTCTCCAAGAGTGTTCCTCGGCACCCACGTAGCATCACGGGGGTCGAACTTGGCGCCGTTCATCTGGTACACGCGGCATCCTAGATCTGGACACATGGTGACGTACATAGTCAAAGTCCATGCATAATAATGTTGTGCTCAAATATGGCGGTCAGTAATACTGTGTAGCAAATAGTACTACTCCGGTATAGAGGAAGTAAAATAACCGGTTTATTATATATAGCCACTCTTGGCTACATGGATGAGATAGTAAGACATGGAAAAACAAAAATGGTGGTAGCTAGTGGGTTCAAGTCTTCAAGGGCCTAGCTAGCTATACGCGTCCTCCAAGGTAAAAAGTACTCCTACTAGTACTACAAAGTATACTACTAGTACAACAATGAAAGAGAAGGCGAGAGGTTTAAAAAATGGAATACCTGGGTAGATGGTGATAGTCCGATCGTGGTAGATTGTGTGACCATCTGGCACATCAGTGGTACCATGGGTAACGACTGCTAAGATAGTTGATCCCAATATGCCAAAGTCAGCTACAAGGTTCCAGGTTAGACCGAATAGCGGATGCAAATGCACATCCAGGATCGGCGATCTTATTTTGATCGGGGGATGACCGGTCCCTGCAAAATAATGGAGTACCGTTCGGGATGCAAATGATGGTTTGTGCATTCCATTTGTAATCTCCTGTACTGTAGGATGGCAACCAAATGAAACAAGTCCCCTGGCTTGTCACCGCAAAGATGCGGCCTAGATGGCGCACGGCATCTTCGAATGTGTAGGGGTACAAATCTGTCGCTGCCAACATGCGCCAGCCTCTGCCGTTACTACCTCTTGCATTGATGGAAATCCTTATGTCGAACACCGTGATGAGAGAGTAATCGTCGTAGCCGCGTCACTTTGTCGGCGGGTCCACAATTGCTATCTTCTTCAATCTCATGTAGGCATCATCATACGTATTCAAGCCCAGCCAGTCCGGAATGCCGATCCCAATGGTGGAGAAGGTGTCTACCAGAACGGCCGCACTGCTGTGGATGTTGTGCAAAATGATGGTGGTATCCGGCCGGAGGTATGCAAGCCAATCTTCGTTGGCACCGACCCAGACCTATATATAAGACGGTGGGCAGTGGAGAAATTACGGGATGGAAATGGAATAACTAAGTACTACATGATCAAACTCCACTACTGTCGGATTTCGGGTTCCGGCAGACCCTTAAGGTTCGAACACTGGGGTGCGCGTGGAGATTACGCATTCTACCTCTCCGTCTTGCAAAGATCTAAACTACTGAAAGAACTGCACAAGAGACACAAGGTTTATACTGGTTCGGGCCACCGTTGTGGTGTAATACCCTACTCCAGTGTGTGGTGGGTGGATTGCCTCTTGGGGCTGACGATGATGAACAATACAAGTAAGAATAGCCTCGCGAGGGTCTGTTCTTGGCTGGGGCGATGAACTGCTAGGAGGAGTTCAGTCACCCTTCTCTCTCTCTCTCACTCACTCACTGCCTTACTCTCACTTGTCGACCGTCCCCTTGCTATGTTGGTGGCTGGTCCTATTTATAGAGGCCCTGGTCCTCTTCCCAAATATCAAGCGGGAAGGGAGCCAACAATGGCGGGCTAATTTGAAGGGGGACAGCAAGTATCAACTATCCTGACAAAAGCAGTCTTCGCCTGCGCAAAGCTCTGGTGATGAATTCGTCTTGGGCTCCACGGTGACCTCCATCTCGTAGTCCTCCTGGTCTTGGTCTCGTTGCACCGAAATGGCAACCTTTGCCCGATGCCTCGGTACTCCGCGGCTGCGCTTGCCCCTTTGCACCAAAGAGGAAAGGAGGACGCTGCGCGGGCTGGCACCCGCCTGGCGCCCTGTGTCGTCATGGCTTGCGTCACGGGCACCTCGCGAGGTACCCCGCCTTGATTTCTCCGCCTCCTCGTGAGCCATCCTGACGAGGCCGTGCCTGAGGAAGCTCCGTATCGTTTGCCTCGCGAGGCTTGGCCCCTCGCGAGGGTCTTGAGTCTTGTGTTGATGAAGATGGGCCGTGCTGGGCCTCCTTTGAGCCACGCCGCAGGCCGCAGGCAGGCAAGTCGGGGGACCCCCATTCCCAGAATGCCGACAGTAGCCCCCGGGCCCAAGGTGCGCCCGGACTTGGCCGTGCCGACAGGCAAAAGGGCAAGGGCGAAGCGCCGCGGGCCCTAACAGCCTGCGGCCTTGGGTGCCGCGTGGCGGTTGATTGGACGTGGGCGTCTCCGCTTCCCCACGACGCGTTGGTGATCGCGCGAGTTGGACAAGTCCCTGCATGCAAATCGTGTCATGATTACCTGCGATCGTGGAGGCCGGCGGTTGGCCTTCGCCGGCTATAAGTACGGAACTGTGCGTGCCCTTCCAGTTCGTCCGTCCTTGCTTCAACTTCTTCCCGATCCTTTCTCCGTCTTGCTGCGATGGCTCCGATCCACCGGTTCTCTGCAGCGGAGAAGGGAAAGGCCCCTCGAGAGGGACCAGACCCGCTCCCGCCGAAGAAATGGCTTGCCCTTTGCAGCCGGGACGAGGAAGAGCGTCAGGTGGTGTCGAGGCCTCGGTGCGAGCGGGCTCCACCGGGGTTCCCGCTTCCGTTGTATGCCCATGTCGAGGGCGTCGATGGGGTGGATGCCGATCCCCGCGGTCAGCGCCGCCGTCGGCGCCGTCGGGTCAAGAAGGTGTGGGTTGTTTGTGACACTCCAAAATTTTTATTTGGTTTTTTATCAAAAAGCTTTGTGGTTTTGAGGAGAGACTTTTGTTCTTTTAATTTTTTTTTCTTTCTCAGAAAAACCTTCTCTTAAAAACCTCTTTTTGCCTTGGCAGGGATTTTATTTCTTTCAAACTTTGGTGGTTGATCTTTTGAAAACTTCTTCTCTATTGGTTCTCTCTCAAAATTATTTTGGAGTTTAATTTTTTTCTTTTAAAAAGAAACCCCATGAAAATTTGGGATTTTCATATCTTTGAAGCCACCCTTGGCTTTGTATTTTTGCCCATGAGATAAAACCCCTCCAAAACCTCCCCTCCCCCTTGTGATCAACCTAAATTATCTGTCCCAACTAATCCAAACTGGTTTTGGATTTTTATTCTAATTATTTTTCCCCAAATTCAATTCTGAAAATTATTTGGAGCCTGAGAGATTTTGAAAGCAAGTGCCCTATTGCATTTGAGTTTTGACCTCAAACCAATTCTCCTGGATTGTCCTTAGCATCCATAACCCAGAACCATCTTGATCCACTCCTCCTCTTTTCAAGATTTTCAAAATTTAGTCTCTGCAAGTTTGGACCAGATTTGCCAAATTTGGTGAAATTCATATCTACACTCCTCCAAAAATTCCACCAAAAATCATACAGCCTACTTGAGCAAGGAGAAGCCACTTCCACCAAAAATCAGCTCAAGGAAAAATCACCAGAGGCCATTTTCATTTGATTGAACACCTTGTGGGCACTGTTACTGTTCAAAGTTCAGAAATTCAGTTTCAGTGTCATCTTCAGTTTCGACAGTTTCAGTCACGCGGCCACAGTGCACTTGGCACGTTGCTCGCGGCCTCGCTTGCTTGTCCGAAGCCTCACACGCGCACTTGGCGCGACCCTGGCGTTGGTGGCACCCTGGCCCGCCTGCGCCGGCGTGTCTTGCGGCGGCCGGCTCCCCATAACGGCCGACAGGGAGGAGAACGGTGGCGCAACGCCGTTCGGCACCGCCCAAATCTTCTGGTGGCTCCGCGTGGCCTTCTCCGTGCCAGCGCACGCATGCGGCACCGTCACCGTGGCGCAGCACGCACGGAGCGCGCTCTCTGCCGCCGACGGGCCCGCGCCACCCCGTTCCGTCGAGCTCGACCCAAACGCCCAAACCCCGGCTAGCTTAGCACAAAAATGGACCCTTTGATCCCCCGTGATGACGCTCGACTCCCTAACCACCCTGACCGAGCACTGCGCCACCATAATCGCTCGCCGGAAATCTCCGTTCACGGCAACCGCCTCGGACCGCCTATATAAAGGGGTCCCGAGCTCACTCTCGTGCACGCAGCACCCCCACTACTCACCAACACCCCGCCAGGCCACTGGGAGGACCTCGAGGAGGTCTCCTTCCCCGGCTCCGGCCACCCCGATCCGCCTCGGCCTCCAGCTCGATTCACTTCGGTGAGGCCACCTCCGGCGCCCAAACCTCGTCCGTAGCCCTCTCTTGCACCCAGTAGTCTAACCCCCACCTCAATTTGATCTTTGCAGCCCTCTCCGACGAGCTCCATCCACGCCCGAACCACCGTCCGCCGGAGTTGAGACCGCCGTCGACGTGGTGCTCACCGGCGACCAACACCACCCCCCACCGCTGCGGAAGGACACGGTGAGCACATTGGTAACCCCTGATCCCCATGCCTCACCGCCGGTGACCTCAGCAGCTCTCGGGCGCCGACGAGCCTCGTCCCTCCCATTTGAATATTTAAACATGACAAGTGGGACCCGCTGTCAGCCTCTCTGTCCTTTCTAAACGAAGCGTTATCTGAAAACGCCTTCTGCCAAATACATTTTCTCTTTGGGCTGGCGTAATCGCTACCGAAGCGTTTTCTGCTTTTATAAACTAGCCCCTGGAAATCTTCTGTTTCATTACAGATAAGTCCCTGGACAAAAACCCTTATAACTTTTAATCAGAAAAGTATTTTTGATTGATTCTTTTTTTGTTCTCTTTAAAATTTTGTCTAGTTTTTTATCAGATTTATTTGAAAAATATTTAGTTTACCTTCTGTGCTCTCCTTGGTATTTACGTTAGCGCATGTATTTTCTTTAAACCGTAGATACCGAAGGAGGTGACGGAGCCGCGAACTTCACCGAGCTAGGCTCCGACTACTCTGAACCAGGCAAGCATGTTTGAACTTTTGATATGATGAGTGTCTCGGCATGTTTTGCATTTAGTTAGTTCCATGGCATGTTGGTAAGCATACCGATGAACGTTATTTTATGTGATAACGAGGTGAGTGAGTTCAATGATCCATACGTGGATGAATGTGAATATGAATGGCCATGTGTTGGTATGAGGATGGGTACGATGGCAGTGTTGTAGCATGCCAGTCTTACGCCAGATTATGTGACTTCAGTGTCAAACCATTTCTGTCCAGTACCTATCATTTCCTTCCTTGTACTACCACATGTTTTCCGCAAGGAATATGGTTTAGTAAGTTGCAAACCACTTTCGTGGTACACACCAAAGAGGAGAGGCCGTGATGATGGTTCCATGGCCCTGGATTAAAGCCAGTCATCCGGTCAGGGGGCATGGGTGTTTCCGGTTGGGACCGAGAGGGGGGCACCCCTTAGAGCGCACGTATATAAATTTGATCCCATGCTATTCGAGATTGTGATCTCCCCGTCTCAAAAGTTTTTCTTGGACGATGACTAGGGTGATTCCTAGCATCGAGAGGTAGGATGGGTGTGTACCGGTTAGTTGTGTTTTCTCCCGAAATACCATAAACGGAACTAGTCCTTCGGGACTACGGGAATCCGTTGACTGTGGGAAAAATTTTGTACAAACTCTGCAGAGTCATATATTCCTCCAAATCATCTCTTCCATGTCAAGTTCGTTCCATCTGATCCTAATCAATTGTCAGTTTTGATGACAGAGACTCCGGTGAATCGCATGAGTGCTATGTCCGATTGAATGATTATCCCTGTGGATGGACTAACCCGGTTATTCTCATGGTGTGAATGTTTATTATGAGTATTGTTTACTGGTGAATTTAAAGCCCTTTATGTGATGTCGCTCAGACGTCCGACTGTGGCATTTCTTTTAAAGCCCTTTATGTGATGTCGCTCAGATGTCCGACTGTGGCATTTCTTTTAAAGCCCTTTATGTGATGTCGCTCAGACGTCCGACCGTGGCA
>NC_041382.1:106254264-106264279 GCF_002162155.2 Triticum dicoccoides | reverse complement strand
TTATGTGATGTCGCTCAGACGTCCGACTGTGGCAATTCTTTTAAAAGCCCTTTATGTGATGTTGCCCAGACGTCCGACTGTGGCAATTCTTTTAAAAGCCCTTTATGTGATGTCGCTCAGACGTCCGAATGTGGTATTTCTTTTAAAGCCCTTTCTGCGATGTCGCTCAGACGTCCGACTGTGCCATTTCTTTTAAAAGCCCGTTACGCGATGTCGCTCAGATGTCCGACTGTGGCATTTCTTTTAAAGCCCTTTATGTGGTGTCGCTAAGATGCCCGATTGTGGCATCATTTCCTTATTTGCATTTGTTCACCTTTCGAGGCGTCGTTTCAGACACTCGATCGGTCCTTATTTATGTCTGTGGAATTTCAGGCGGACTACCGCCGTTTTCCCTTTTTACTTACCCGTTATGCCAATTTTATTTATTGTGCATTAAGGAATTAATCATGTTGCATCCATGCATGCATTTGTTATATCTTACGTCCGAACTGTCTTGCGAGTACTTTCAAAGTACTCACTGGCTTGTTGATTTGGCCAGATGCTGACGAAGGCGATCTCATGGATGAAGAGTTCGATAGCGAGTCCGACACTTAGAGGAGTCCCAGTCAGTTTCGTGCGACCCTGGATTTGGCCACTGTTTTATAACCGCTTCCGCTACCAAATAAATTTATCGAGCCTCACCTCGACGTTCGATGAAATGATATCATTAGAGTCTTGTATTTCCCTTCCCGCTGTGCTTTTCCACCACCAACCTATCCATGAGTCAGTAGTATGTCTCCACACCACTGTGTCCTGTCCGCCATTATGTATGATTATTGGCGTGCTTGTAATAATTTGGTTGAGCGACCGCAGTTCAACCCTGTAATATATTTTATGCTACTGGCTTATTGTATCAAGAAATTGTCTACCAGTGAGGAGGATTTCTCTCATACTGGACTCAAAAGACTGGTTTATCAATAAATATTTTTATTGGAAAACCGGTCGTGACAAGCTTGGTACCAGAGCCAGGCTGACTGTAGGAAGCCACTAGGTGCGATCGCTAATTAGTTATTAGCATGACAGGGCTATTTTATGCTTTTGCAATTGTAGTCATTTTCTGTCAGTCAGCATAAATTTATGATCTGACCCTGCAGAATTTTGCCTACTTTTGTAGATGGCCGACGTCAGCTGCGAGTCTCAGACCTTCGCCAACGTGCCCGATGGGTTCGTCAAGCTTCTTTCCTTCATCGTTCAGGTCGCGATGGGGCCATCCGTGCGCCCAGTCTTCACACTCTACCAGCACCGAGTCAACGGCAGTCTGACCATGCACCAGCCCGCAGTGCAGTTCAGGGGAGGGCGTGGTGAGTCACGCCGCTTCCGGTTCGTGGGAAGAGCTATGCCTACGGAGAGGCATACTATGCAGATGGCAACCCGCGAGGCGATAGCTCGTCTCAGGGATGTCCTTCCTGTGATGAGGACTCGTCGTTACCGTTATCTTTCGTGCCATGTGCCTTACACCTGTCACTACGCATACTCCTGCCCCAGAGGAGAACGAGACGAGGCTTTTGAGATGCTCATTGAGTATCTCCGGGCCCTGGAGGCAGCCTTCGACAACCTGGTGGACGACTTCGTAGCTACCCGCATGGACTCAGTCCATGGCTATGCTGCCAACAGGAGGGAGCTCCTACCCATCGCTCCGCCACCGACTTTTGTCTCGTCATCAGCATCTTTTACGCCTACTCGTCGCCTGCCTTCTACCGAAGAATTTAACCAAGTCATTGCACCCACTCCAGCGCGCACTACACCAACCTTCGCGCCCACTCCTGTACGTGTTGCTCCGCCCCTGGCAACCACTCCGCCCGCTCTGCGCAACACTACACGTATGGAGCCCGTTAGCGAGGAGGAAGTCGAGTCCCCAACCTCGCTACGCCTCGCCCTCGGCAGGGCAAGGGAGATCGTCAACATATCTGCCTGAGTACACTTAGCTGCCATGTATTGTACCGCTTTGTAAGATATGTGCATAGGTTGTGAGAAGTAGCCTGTTTGCGCATCATGTAGGATCTGGAGAAGTGCACTAGCCTTAATAACATGTCAGGATTATGTACACATATCCTGAGTGATGTACTGTATAATTACCGCCCGCGTGTAAGATACGTAATGAGCAGTCCTTCTCCGTGCGCAAGTCGATTTGTTTTTTTTCTTAAGTAAGCTTGGGTATTTAATAATATCCGCCAGCTTTATGCATTTTATGGATTTGGTTTTGCGACTTTTTCCGCTTTTCTTATGGGTTTTACAAAATATATCCCCAGAGTGAAAAATGTCTCGTCCTTGGACTCGCTCCATGCCAATTCCATCAGAGGAAAATTATGATGCACAACCCAGCAACGAGTTCACTCAGGGACAGTCCAGCCAACCAGGCAATGAATCGGCACTTTCACAAATGTGCCGCCTTTATGAACAGAGTCAGCAACAACATCGCGAGATGATGAACCAAGTCATCAACATGGGGAATCATCATGGACAGTATCAGCAACATTCCAAGTTATCTGAGCTACAGAAGACACGTCCTCAAACATTTTCTCACACTGACAAACCTCTTGAAGCCGAGGACTGGCTTCGAGATATGGAGAGGAAATTAATTATTGCAAAATGTTCAGATCTCGAGAAATTACTATATGCTCCATACTATCTCACAGGAGCAGCCGCATCGTGGTGGGAGAATTTTCTGCACATGCATCCCAACGAAAATGACATAACCTGGGATGATTTCAAGGAAGGTTTCCGTGGTGCACATATTCCTAAGAGTATTATGAAAATCAAGAAGAGAGAATTTGATGACCTCAAACAAAGGAACATGACAGTGTCAGATTACAACAGTCAATTTACCCTATTATCCCGCTACGCCAATGAGGAGCGTATGACTGAAATCAAGAAGATGGAGAAATTCCTTGACGGTCTAGCGCCCGCACTTAAATGCCAACTGGTCGTGCACACTTTTCCTGATTTTAAAACGCTGGTGGACAAGGCCATTACTCTGGAAAATGAGAGACGCAGTCTGGAAGATATCCGCAAGCGAAAAAGGGACCAGACTAATCACACTCGCAATCACTGAAGCAAGATAGATTTTAAAAGGGGTGGGACACCCAAATTCTCATCCAATATCTCACGCCCAATCAAAAATTTTCATGCAAGGGACAAGGAATTCACCTATCGCCCCGGCGTTACCTGTTACGCTTGTGGAGAAGAAGGGCATTATGCCAAACAGTGCCCCAAGCCAAGGAACTCAACCCCAAAGCCGAACAACGGCGGCAATAATTCAGCACCCAAACGAAACAATTTCAATCCCAACAACAATCACAGGAAGGGTCATCTGAACCACGTAACCAAAGAGGAGGCACAAAATGCTCCGGATATCGTACTCGGTACGTTTCCTGTCAACACAATACCTGCAATGGTTTTGTTTGATTCTGGAGCTTCTCACTCTTTTATCTCGAAAAGTTTTGCTTTGCAAAATAATTTTTCGATGCTTCCTCTGGAGAAATCCCTAATAATCAAGTCCCCCGGGATTCAGCAAGTTTCTCAGAATTACTGTCAGAATGTGGTCATTGAGTTTGAAGGATTGGAATTTTACGCAAATCTTATTGTATTGGAAAATAAAGGACTGGATGTCATCTTAGGGATGGATTGGCTAACCACCAATAAAGGTTTTATCGACTGTTTCAACAGGACAGTGATTCTCACACACCACCAAGGGAAGACAATAAGAGTATCAGCCAAGGAAGGAAAAAGACCCCGGCAACCGAGATTAAATAAGGTGGACGTTTCTGAGCTAAACAAGGTTCCAGTAGTGTGTGAATTTCCAGATGTATTCCCTGAAGAGCTGCCAGGCATGCCACCAGATCGAGAAATAGAATTCCGCATTGAGCTAGCGCCAGGAACCACCCCCATATACAAGAAACCATACAGAATGGCACCATCCGAGTTGATCGAATTGAAGAAGCAAATAAAGGAATTACTGGATAAAGGATACATTCGGGCCAGCTCCTCACCTTGGGGATCACCAATTTTATTTGCCAAAAAGAAGGATGGAACGCTGAGATTGTGTATCGACTATCGAGCACTTAACATGGTCACAGTCAAAAACAAATACCCGATGCCAAGGATAAACGATTTGTTTGATCAACTTGCTCAGGCCAAGGTATTCTCAAAAATCGACTTAAGGTCAGGGTACCATCAATTGAAGGTACGAACGGAAGATATCCCCAAAGCAGCCTTCACCTCCAGATATGGGCTGTACGAATTCACAGTGATGCCATTTGGATTGACTAACGCCCCGGCATATTTTGTTCACCTCATGAACAAAGTATTTATGAAGTTTATGGACAAATTCGTCGTAGTATTCATCGACGATATTCTGGTATACTCCAAAACACCAGAAGAGCACGCAGAACATCTCAGGATTGTACTAGGAGAGCTAAGGAAACACCAATTGTATGCCAAGTTCAGCAAGTGCGAATTTTGGCTAAGACAAGTAGGTTTTCTAGGCCACGTGCTGACCCAAGACGGTATAGCAGTGGACCCAGAGAAAGTCAAGGCCGTACTTGACTGGAAGTCACCAGCCAGCGTAACAGACATACGAAGTTTCTTGGGAATGGCAGGATATTACCGCAGATTTATTGAAGGATTTTCCACCATATCCAAGCCTATGACACAGTTACTCAAGAAGGATAAGAAGTTTGAATGGACAGAAGCCTGCGAGAAAAGTTTCCAAGAGCTAATACGGAAATTAACAACAGCACCAGTATTAATTGTACCCGATATACACAAGAATTTTGAAGTATTTTGTGACGCATCCAGAAAGGGTCTCGGATGCGTGTTGATGCAAGAAGGCAAGGTTGTCGCCTACGCTTCAAGGCAACTTCGCAAACACGAGGAAAATTATCCCACTCATGATTTAGAAATGGCAGCAGTTATTCATGCACTCAAGGAATGGAGGCATTTTCTACTTGGAAATCGATGTGAGATATATACGGATCACAAAAGCCTCAAATACATTTTTACGCAGCCAGAACTAAATTTACGGCAACGCCGCTGGTTAGAATTGGTAAAGGATTACGATGTGGGTATCCATTACCATCCAGGGAAAGCAAACGTAGTGGCCGATGCCCTGAGTCGGAACCCCAGCTCCAACGGGAACTATCTGCACAGCTTGAGGCCCGAATTCCATCAAGAATTTGTCAAGCTCAACTTGATAATGGTAGCAGAAGGCACCATATCAAACTTGGAAATACAACCACACCTTGCGAAGAAAATTAAAGAGGCTCAGTCCGGTCACCCCAGCATTGAAGGAATTAAAAGGAAGTTGAGTATGGGCAAGGCCTCGGAATTCGTCATAGACAATGAAGGAATATTATGGTACGGAGAAAGGCTATGCGTGCCAAACATAGAAGACCTTAAACAGCAAGTTTTAACTGAAGCACACACCACTCCATATTCGATCCACCCTGGAGGAACCAAAATGTATAAGGATATTCAGGAAAGATTTTGGTGGCACGGTATGAAGAGGGACATAGCCGCTTTCATTGCATGTTTCGACTCATGTCAA
This sequence comes from Triticum dicoccoides, assembly GCF_002162155.2. Taxonomy (NCBI): domain Eukaryota; kingdom Viridiplantae; phylum Streptophyta; class Magnoliopsida; order Poales; family Poaceae; genus Triticum; species Triticum dicoccoides. The sequence continues at coordinate 106,258,695 of NC_041382.1, read as the reverse complement.
CGCATAAAAGCTGAACATCAGAGACCAGCCGGACTACTGCAACCTAACAAAATACCTGAGTGGAAATGGGATGAAATAGGGATGGATTTTATTGTCGGATTACCTCGGTCACGACACGGAAATGATGCCATATGGGTCATCACTGACAGGTTGACCAAAGTAGCACACTTTATTCCAGTAAAGACAACCTACACCACTCAGAGGCTTGCCAGGATTTATCTTTCCCGCATAGTCTGTCTGCATGGTGTCCCGAAGAATATAATTTCCGACAGAGGCACTCAGTTCGTCTCAAGATTTTGGGAGCAATTACAACAGGCTCTGGGAACCCAACTAGCCTTCAGTACCGCATACCATCCACAGACTGATGGACAAACAGAACGCGTAAACCAGGTTTTAGAAGACATGCTGAGAGCATGTGTCCTCACCTATGGAACCAGTTGGGAGGACAGCCTGCCATATGCCGAGTTCGCATACAACAACAGTTACCAGACCAGCTTGCAAATGGCTCCTTTCGAAGCCCTATACGGAAGGAGATGTCGTACCCCGTTAAATTGGTCAGAGACCGGAGACAGCCGCATCTTCGGACCAGATATGCTCAGAGAAGCCGAGGAAAAAGTCAAACTAATCAGGGACCGACTTAAGACCGCTCAAAGTCGACAGAAAAGTTATTATGACCAGAAACATCGTAGGGTCAGCTTCGAACCCGGTGAATTCGTATACTTGAGACTATCCCCGATGAGAGGATTGCAACGGTTTAAGATTAAAGGAAAATTAGCACCAAGATTCATTGGACCATTTTGCATAGTGGCACGAAGAGGCACTGTAGCCTACCACCTAGACTTACCCGAAGACTTGTCCGACATTCACGACGTGTTCCACGTCTCTCAGTTAAGGAAGTGCGCAAGCAACCCAGAAAAGCATGTAGCTCATGAGAACATTGACGTACAGCCAGACCTCACTTATCGAGAACGTCCCATAAGAATATTAGAGGAGTCTGAAAGGAGGACCCGACAGAAAACCATCAAGTTTTTCAAAGTCCAGTGGAGCAATCACACCGACAGTGAAGCAACTTGGGAAAGCGAGGATTTTCTTCGGACAGAGCATCCACACTTATTTAAGGATCAGCTGAAATCTCGGGGACGAGATTTTTCCTAAGGGGGTAGGTGTTGTGACACTCCAAAATTTTTATTTGGTTTTTTATCAAAAAGCTTTGTGGTTTTGAGGAGAGACTTTTGTTCTTTTAATTTTTTTTCTTTCTCAGAAAAACCTTCTCTTAAAAACCTCTTTTTGCCTTGGCAGGGATTTTATTTCTTTCAAACTTTGGTGGTTGATCTTTTGCAAACTTCTTCTCTGTTGGTTCTCTCTCAAAATTATTTTGGAGTTTAATTTTTTTCTTTTAAAAAGAAACCCCATGAAAATTTGGGATTTTCATATCTTTGAAGCCACCCTTGGCTTTGTATTTTTGCCCATGAGATAAAACCCCTCCAAAACCTCCCCTCCCCCTTGTGATCAACCTAAATTATCTGTCCCAACTAATCCAAACTGGTTTTGTATTTTTATTCTAATTATTTTTCCCCAAATTCAATTCTGAAAATTATTTGGAGCCTGAGAGATTTTGAAAGCAAGTGCCCTATTGCATTTGAGTTTTGACCTCAAACCAATTCTCCTGGATTGTCCTTAGCATCCATAACCCAGAACCATCTTGATCCACTCCTCCTCTTTTCAAGATTTTCAAAATTTAGTCTCTGCAAGTTTGGACCAGATTTGCCAAATTTGGTGAAATTCATATCTACACTCCTCAAAAATTCCACCAAAAATCATACAGCCTACTTGAGCAAGGAGAAGCCACTCCACCAAAAATTAGCTCAAGGAAAAATCACCAGAGGCCATTTTCATTTGATCGAACACCTTGTGGGCACTGTTACTGTTCAAAGTTCAGAAATTCAGTTTCAGTGTCATCTTCAGTTTCGACAGTTTCAGTCACGCGGCCACAGTGCACTTGGCACGTTGCTCGCGGCCTCGCTTGCTTGTCCGAAGCCTCACACGCGCACTTGGCGCGACCCTGGCGTCGGTGGCGCCCTGGCCCGCCTGCGCCGGCGTGTCTTGCGGCGGCCGGCTCCCCGTAACGGCCGACAGGGAGGAGAACGGCAGCGCAACGCCGTTCGGCACCGCCCAAATCTTCTGGTGGCTCCACGTGGCCTTCTCCGTGCCAGCGCACGCATGCGGCACCGTCGCCGTGGCACAGCACGCATGGAGCGCGCTCTCTGCCGCCGACGGGCCCGCGCCACCCCGTTCCGTCGAGCTCGACCCAAACGCCCAAACTCCGGCCAGCTTAGCACAAAAATGGACCCTTTGATCCCCCGTGATGACGCTCGACTCCCTAACCACCCCGACCGAGCACTGCGCCACCGTAATCGCTCGCCGGAAATCTCCGTTCACGGCAACCGCCTCGGACCGCCTATATAAAGGGGTCCCGAGCTCACTCTCGTGCACGCAGCACCCCCACTACTCACCAACACCCCGCCAGGCCACTGGGAGGACCTCGAGGAGGTCTCCTTCCTCGGCTCCGGCCACCCCGATCCGCCTCGGCCTCCAGCTCGATTCACTTCGGTGAGGCCACCTCCGGCGCCCAAACCTCGTCCGTAGCCCTCTCTTGCACCCAGTAGTCTAACCCCCACCTCAATTTGATCTTTGCAGCCCTCTCCGACGAGCTCCATCCACGCCCGAACCACCGTCCGCCGGAGTTGAGACCGCCGTCGACGTGGTGCTCACCGGCGACCAACACCACCCCCCACCGCTGCGGAAGGACACGGTGAGCACATTGGTAACCCCTGATCCCCATGCCTCGCCGTGGATCGCCGCCGGCGACCTCAGCAGCTCTCGGGCGCCGACGAGCCTCGTCCCTCCCATTTGAATATTTAAACATGACAAGTGGGACCCGCTGTCAGCCTCTCTGTCCTTTCTAAATGAAGCGTTATCTGAAAACGCCTTCTGCCAAATACGTTTTCTCTTCGGGCTAGCGTAATCGCTACTGAAGCGTTTTCTGCTTTTATAAACTAGCCCCTGGAAATCTTCTGTTTCATTACAGATAAGTCCCTGGACAAAAACCCTTATAACTTTTAATCAGAAAAGTATTTTTGATTGATTCTTTTTCTGTTCTCTTTAAAATTTTGTCTAGTTTTTTATCAGATTTATTTGAAAAATATTTAGTTTACCTTCTGTGCTCTACTTGGTATTTACGTTAGCGCATGTATTTTCTTTAAACCGTAGATACCGAAGGAGGTGACGGAGCCGCGAACTTCACCGAGCTAGGCTCCGACTACTCTGAACCAGGCAAGCATGTTTGAACTTTTGATATGATGAATGTCTCGGCATGTTTTGCATTTAGTTAGTTTCATGGCATGTTGGTAAGCATACCGATGAACGTTATTTTATGTGATAACGAGGTGAGTGAGTTCAATGATCCATACGTGGATGAATGTGAATATGAATGGCCATGTGTTGGTATGAGGATGGGTACGATGGCAGTGTTGTAGCATGCCAGTCTTACGCCAGATTATGTGACTTCAGTGTCAAACCATTTCTGTCCAGTACCTATCATTTCCTTCCTTGTACTACCACATGTTTTCCGCAAGGAATATGGTTTAGTAAGTTGCAAACCACTTTCGTGGTACACACCAAAGAGGAGAGGCCGTGATGATGGTTCCATGGCCCTGGATTAAAGCCAGTCATCCGGTCAGGGGGCATGGGTGTTTCCGGTTGGGACCGAGAGGGGGGCACCCCTTAGAGCGCGCGTATATAAATTTGATCCCATGCTATTCGAGATTGTGATCTCCCCGTCTCAAAAGTTTTTCTTGGACGATGACTAGGGTGATTCCTAGCATCGAGAGGTAGGATGGGTGTGTACCGGTTAGTTGTGTTTTCTCCCGAAATACCATAAACGGAACTAGTCCTTCGGGACTACGGGAATCCGTTGACTGTGGGAAAAATTTTGTACAAACTCTGCAGAGTCATATATTCCTCCAAATCATCTCTTCCATGTCAAGTTCGTTCCATCTGATCCTAATCAATTGTCAGTTTTGATGACAGAGACTCCGGTGAATCGCATGAGTGCTAAGTCCGATTGAATGATTATCCCTGTGGATGGACTAACCCGGTTATTCTCATGGTGTGAATGTTTATTATGAGTATTGTTTACTGGTGAATTTAAAGCCCTTTATGTGATGTCGCTCAGACGTCCGACTGTGGCATTTCTTTTAAAGCCCTTTATGTGATGTCGCTCAGACGTCCGACTGTGGCATTTCTTTTAAAGCCCTTTATGTGATGTCGCTCAGACGTCCGACTGTGGCATTTCTTTTAAAGCCCTTTTTGTGATGTCGCTCAGACGTCCGACTGTGGCATTTCTTTTAAAGCCCTTTATGTGATGTCGCT
>NC_041382.1:106227932-106254254 GCF_002162155.2 Triticum dicoccoides | reverse complement strand
TGATTCCTAGCACCGAGAGGTAGGATGGGTGTGTACCGGTTAGTTGTGTTTTCTCCCGAAATACCATAAACGGAACTAGTCCTTCAGGACTACGGAAATCCGTTGACTGTGGGAAAAATTTTGTACAAACTCTGCAGAGTCATATATTCCTCCAAATCATCTCTTCCATGTCAAGTTCGTTCCATCTGATCCTAATCAATTGTCAGCTTTGATGACAGAGACTCCGGTGAATCGCATGAGTGCTAAGTCCGATTGAATGATTATCCATGTGGATGGACTAACCCGTTTATTCTCATGGTGTGAATGTTTATTATGAGTATTGTTTACTGGTGAATTTAAAGCCCTTTCTGCGATGTCGCTCAGACGTCCGACTGTGGCATTTCTTTTAAAGCCCTTTATGTGATGTCGCTCAGACGTCCGACTGTGGCAATTCTTTTAAAAGCCCTTTATGTGATGTCGCTCAGACGTCCGACTGTGGCATTTCTTTTAAAGCCCTTTCTGCGATGTCGCTCAGACGTCCGACTGTGGCAATTCTTTTAAAAGCCCTTTATGTGATGTCGCCCAGACGTCCGACTGTGGCAATTCTTTTAAAAGCCCTTTATGTGATGTCGCTCAGACGTCCGACTGTGGTATTTCTTTTAAAGCCCTTTCTGCGATGTCGCTCAGACGTCCGACTGTGGCATTTCTTTTAAAAGCCCGTTACGCGATGTCGCTCAGATGTCCGACTGTGGCATTTCTTTTAAAGCCCTTTATGTGGTGTCGCTAAGATGCCCGACTGTGGCATCATTTCCTTATTTGCATTTGTTCACCTTTCGAGGCGTCGTTTCAGACACTCGATCGGTCCTTATTTATGTCTGTGGAATTTCAGGCGGACTACCGCCGTTTTCCCTTTTTACTTACCCGTTATGCCAATTTTATTTATTGTGCATTAAGGAATTAATCATGTTGCATCCATGCATGCATTTGTTATATCTTACGTCCGAACTGTCTTGCGAGTACTTTCAAAGTACTCACTGGCTTGTTGATTTGGCCAGATGCTGACGAAGGCGATCTCATGGATGAAGAGTTCGATAGCGAGTCCGACACTTAGAGGAGTCCCAGTCAGTTCGTGCGACCCTGGATTTGGCTACTGTTTTATAACCGCTTGTCACACCCTAGCTAGTCATGCATCAGAGTGTGTGCATTATGTTTAAAATTCCATTAATTTTGAAATGGGGATTTGTGAAACCCTCAGAATCATTTTTGAAAATGACCCAAATAAAAATTTCTCCAAAAGGGTCCAAGAAAATGCTCATGTTGCTCTCTGAAAATATTGGACAGAGATAAAATTCAAATCAATATTTTTAAGAGCTCATAGGTATTTTTTTGGGCATTTGGAATTAATGCATAAATATTTGCATTGGAAATATATTAGTTATATATATTAATATATGTCCAAAAATTGTGCCACCTGTTGGGGAGCTCTGGAATAATATATCTAGCTCCTGCAAAAATTGGCATAAGGTAATAAAATGATTTAATATTTTTTTTAAATCAAAACAAATGACAGAAATTAGAAAACAGAGATAAAAGAGGGAAACCTTACCTGGGCTTCTTATCTGGCGCCTCTGGCCCAGCAAGCCAGCCCAGCCCACCACCGCCGTCGTCCTCCTGGCGCCAGTCGGCCAGGCGTGTGGCCGGCGCGCGCGCACGGGCGGAGCGCCACGCCACCAGCTCGCCTGCCTGCCTACCCCGCCAGCGCGACGCCGCGACGGTTCTTCTCGGTGCCGCCCCAATCCCCTGGCCTTATCCCCCCTCTCTCCCGTGCTTCTCCCCCTGCTCTCTCTCTCTCTCTTTCTCTCTCTCTCTCACCCGACGCACCCATCGCCGCCGTTCGCCATAGCAGCCGTCACCGGCCTCCCCTCGCCTCCCCGACACGCTCCCAAGCTCCGCCGCGACCCCCTCTACCTCCTCGTCGAGCCACGCAAGACGGAGCACCCCGTGGAGCCATCGCCGTCGCCATCCTCGCCTCCGGCCGCCGTGGGTACTCGCCGTCGATTCGGGAGCTACCGGGCATCCCCGACCTCGCCCTCGCGCTCGCTGGTCTCGCTGTGAGCCCCTCTCCGTTTCCCCTCTCTTCTCCCCCTCGTTCCCTCACCGTAGCCCTCCTCCCCACCACGGCCGAAGCCTCTCGCCGCCGTCCATGTCGCCGTCGCCGTCTCGGCCCGCCTCCGCCCAAACCGAGCATCCCATCGCGCTCCCAGTGCCGCGAGGGTGCCGCCGAGCCCCTCAGGTGGCCTCCCCTTGCCCCGCAGCCCGATCCCCCTCGCGCCCGAACTCTGGCCGCCGCCCAAGTGGTCGCCGCCGTCGATCTAGGCCATCTCCGGCGAAACGGAGGGCACCAGTGGGTGCGCACGAGCCCCAGCTTCCCGCGCATGCCTTCCGCTGCTCGATTGGGCGCCGGAGTGGAAATCCCGCGCCCTCCGCCGCGTTTGCTGCCCCCGGCGGCTAAACGCCGGCGTGTTAGCCCCGGTTGACCAGGGGGTTTGACCTCCCCTGGCTCAATGGCAAGTGGGGCCCGTCCCTGCTAATTCGGGTTAGGATTAGTTTAAACTTAATCAACCACTGTTAATTAACCCCCCTGACACTGACGAGTGGGCCCCAGCGCCACTAATTCTTAATTAGAATTAAACTAACCCCTGTTAAACCCCCCTGTCACTGACGTGTGGACCCCACACGTCAGGTTTGACCCCAGCCAGCCGCAGTTGACCGCTGACGTCGTGCTGACGTCATGCTGGCGCAATAATTATTTCTGGATTTAAATTAAATCAGGAAATTCCAGAATATAATTTAAACTTCAAAAATTCATAACTTTTATTCTGTAACTCCAAATCAGACAAATTATATATGAAAAATGATCAGAAAAATCCAATCTATCCATCTGTACTATTTTCATGCATGATCAAACAAGTTAAATTGATGTTTAAAGCAGAATAAGGAAAAGCACTTTAAAAGGCCATGTTTGAGTTTGAAATTTGAATCTTTGATTCAAATTGGTTCAAACCCTTCTGGTTTTAGTTGCATTAGCTCAACACACTCATATTGCCATGTTTCATGCATGCATCATATTGTTGCACATTGTTTGGTGATGGTTGTGTATCGGTGTCCTTTGCGACAGGTTCTGCCTCCGAGGAGTACCGTGATTACCCTAACGAAGAACCGTATCAGTGCATCGAACCATCAGGCAAGCAACCAACCATTTGATCATATCGATACAATCCCATGTTCTCGCTCCTGCTCTCTTTTACTGCATTAAGACAACGCGTTTCAAACTGCTGTGTGCTACGGTAGTTGAACCCATTTCCTCTGCATGACCTGTCATTGCCACAGTAATTAGATGAAACCCACTAGCATGTGTAGGAGTTGATTGAGCCCTATGTATGTGTTGTTCCTACCTTGCTATGCCTGCTATGCTTAGAGTCGTGTCAGGTCTGGTTCATCTGGGTGATGGGCTAGAGTGAAATGATTATGTCAGTAATGAGAGTGGTGTGGTGAACACGATTTGGTAAAGGTATCGATGAGAGGCCATGTAGGAGTACATGGTGGGTTGTTTCATTGAAGCCGACCTTAAGCACTGAGATCTGTATGTGTGATTTAAGATACAGCTACTACCATGCATTGGGCCCTGAAATATGACCCCGCTCGACTTCTTATTCACCCTAGCTCTCTGTCCAGGAGTTGCAAGTAGTTTCTGGTGTTTGTAGTCTACTGGAGGCCGTGGACAGCGCTGACCGTAGGGGTGGGCTGTGATGCGGTAGGTACGTGGCCGGGTGTACCGAATACCTGTTAGGTATCTCGGGAACCCTGTTCACATCGTTCGGGGCCGTATGGGAAACCTCGGCCGGACTCCCTGCGGATGGAACCTGGATAGGCGATAAACCTGGACTAGAGGCTTAAGTGTTTAGGTAGGTCGTGGTCTACACCCACGTCGGCTTTCGCTTGAAGTCTGCCGAGCACATGTCGTGTGCAGACGCTAAGTGGTGGAAACATGTATGAAGAAGTACACCCCTGCAGGGTTAACATGATCTATTCGAATAGCCGCGTCCGCGGTAAAGGACTGCTTGGTTGCCTATACAGTTCATAGACAAGTAAATGGAAACTACTAAAAGCCTCAAGATAAGTGTGAGTGCCGAGGATGGCTCTTCCGTGGGAAGACGGAGGCGGATCCTCGGTAGTGTATTGAAGTGGTGAGTAGTGGACTCGTGTGCGCAAAACCATTTCAAGTTGAAGTATCGTAGGATAGTCTAGCCAAGAGTCAAAGTTGGCTTGCTGCAATAACTCCACCAACCCTTCTTGATAATATGCATGTATGTAGGATCTGATGTAAGTCTTGCTGAGTACCTTTGTACTCATGTTGCTATAATTTACATTTTTACAGAAGACGCTGCAACCCCTTCTGATGGGTTCTATGTAGACATTGACATCAACGAGTAGGCTAAAGGCCCAGGTGGTGACCCTGAGCTTGTGAAGAACCACGTAGTATAGTTAGGCTTTCCAAGCCTCTTTTATTTTACTAGTTGTCTGTACTCAGACAAGTTACTTCCGCTGCTGGTTTGTATGACTGTATGACTTGAATGCTGGGTCGTGTGACCCGTACCTTTGTGTATGTTATGTATGGCTCCCTGAGCCTTAAATAAAGTACTTGTGTCATAGAGTCATGTTGTGATGCTTCGTTGTATTTGCACATATCGAGCATATTGTGTGTATGATTGAAATGCTTGGTATGTGTGGGATCTGACTACCTAGTTGTTTATCTTTAGTAGCCTCTCTTACCGGGAAATGTCTCCTAGTGTTACCGCTGAGCCATGGTAGCTTGCTACTGCTCTGGAACACTTAGGCTGGCCGGCATGTGTCCTTTTTCGTTCCGGTGTCTGTCCCTTCGGGGAAATGTCACGCATTGAGTACCGGAGTCCTGTTAGCCCGCTACAGCCCGGTTTACCGGAGTCCTGCTAGCCCAGTGCTACAGCCCGGACCCACTTGCTGATGACGGACACGTTCGAAGCTGGGTCATGGATGCCTGTCCCTGTAAGTCTGTGCCACTTTGGGTCTACGACTAGTCATGTCAGCCCGGGCTCTTTATCATATGGATGCTAGCGACACTATCATATACGTGAGCCAAAAGGCGCAAACGGTCCCGGGCAAAGGTAAGGCGACACCCGTGGGGATACCGTGCGTGAGGCCGCAAAGTGATATGAGGTGTTACCGGCTAGATCGATGTGACATCGAGTCGGGGTCCTGACAGCGTTGGCATCAGAGCCGGGCTGCCTGTAGGTTCTCCAAGCCAAACTGGTCGATGTTGAGTCTAGAAATTCTTTAGTTATATGTAGGGGAATTGTTTGTGGGTTGGAACGTAAGGCTCTTTTTACTCCTTTATCTAATGACATTCTGATCTGAGTCAGTCTATTCTTCCACCGGGGGTTAAGGAATTAGGATCTGTTCTCTCTATCAGGATCACGTGTTTCTAATCAGTAGTACCTTATAGGTTTGATGGATACAAGCCTAGTTCAATCCTATTACCACATTATGTTGCTAGGATGGACTCAAAACTTGATATGATGATGTTGAGTGTGTATGAAATTCTTGTCAAATGTCTCAAAATCCTTCTTGAGCATTTACAGCTGTTATGCTGCTGAAATTTTGCTAGAAATTCTAATGCCTTTGCATTATGATTGTGCTTTCAGATGGCCACTCGCGACCTCAATCAAGTGGTTCGCCTGACTCGATGCCTAGATGTACCCGGCCATACTGCCATGTTGGTCAGGGTAATGACTGAGGCTGGATACCGATGGTATCCTGAGTACACGGTCGAAGAGCAATTCCGAGACTTTAATCAAAGCCAGTATCTCTGCACTGTCAGGATATTTCCATCTTATCCTGGGTCCACCGAGCCCCTTCACTGCTCTTATGGACTCGGGGTTACTATTGAGATGGCTGTGCAGGACGCCGCCTACTCTATGATGACCATCATGCGAGTCAGGTCTGGTCTATTTTGGGATTCTGATTTCTGGTATATGCCAGGATCACTTCCGGGAGCACAAGGGTATCTCCAGGCTATCTATGCTGACCCCACTCAGGAGGATTCACGGACTCGCACCACTGCTGAGATGCTCGAGGATAAGGACCGTGAAAATCGGGCCTTGAGGTTAGAGCTCTTCAATACCCGTGCTGACCACTGGGCCACATTGACTCGGTTCGCACTGGCGGTGCAAGCCGGATATTCGGATATGCGCGATCTCTATCCTATGAGATCTGCTCTGCCAGACGTGATGGGTTGGCGTGATGTAGGAGGCATCACCCCACCTCGCGGTCCCCGCAGGCCACCGTCTGTTGGTCCAAGACCTCATCCTAGCCCCTATGGTCCACAAGCTCCGCGAGATCGTCTGTTTCCGGATGATCATGTTGAGCTTCCAGACTATGGAGGTGACTTCTACGAGGACTACTACGGATTGGTCTGAGTTAGTGGTAGTATCACTAGTTCGTGTTAGCTGTGTCGTCTATCGTCCCGCGTGACTCGTGGGATATGACCTAGTTTGTACTCTTTCCGGAGGTGTAGAAAAATAATGTATAGGAGCTTGGGATGCCTCCGATGAGATGTAATCCTCTTTTCACCGTAATAGTACTTTGTTTGGTCTTGTACTAAACCCTGTATGGTGTGTATGACGATGGAATAAAGAAGCAGTTTCTGTATTTACCATGTCATACAGATGATCATCTTGCATTTCGAGTTATTCCTTACATTTTATATCCTATGTCGGAATTTTATCATCCTGACTAAATCATTGTCTTGTTTACCTAGGATGGTCAACACGCGCACTAACCCTGCTCCTCAAGAGCAGGCCGAAGGCAGTGAAGTCAGGGATGCAAATCTGCCTCATCCTCCTTCCCTAGCCGAGGTTATGATGGAAGCTGAGAGAAACAAGCGGGAGACCAACCATTTGTTGGAGCGTATTGAACAGAACACAGCACACCATCAGAGGACTAACATGGTGTCACTCAGTGATTTTATCAAATTACATCCACCCACGTTCCACCACTCCGTCGAGCCTCTCGACGCTGATGACTGGCTTCGCAGTATCTCTCACAAACTGCGTTCCGCGCTGGTAGCGGAGGCTGACAAGGTCACCTTTGCTGCATATCATCTTGAAGGCCCCGCCAGTCTATGGTGGGAGAATTATGGAGCTATGTGCCCAGCGGGCCATGTCACTACTTGGGCTGAATTCAGCGAGGATTTCCGTGAACATCACATTCCGGAGGGTCTCATGGACCGTAAACGTGAGGAATTTTGCAATTTCACCCAAGGCCGACTCTCTGTGGATGCTTACAGCAGGGAGTTTGGTAACCTCGCACGATATGCAACTGAGGAAGTGTCTACTGATGCCAAGAAGCAAGCAAGGTTTCGTAAGGGACTTAGTCCTGAGCTTCGCCGTGACCTCCGTCTGCATGAGTGCACATCTTTCCAGAAACTTGTCAACAAAGCCATCAGTGCTGAAACTGGTCAGACTGACTATGACGCAGCACGCAAGCATGGCCGTGACATGGGTTCCTCATCCGGTGCTGGTCCTCAGAAGCGCCGCGTGTGGGTACCCAACACCGCCCTGCCACCCAGGTTCACACCGAGGCCTTCTTTCCAGGCGCCTCGCCCTGTTCAACAGTCTGCACCGACCAAGCCCTATGGAGGTCCAACCAACAATGCTCCTCCACGTGCCAGCTCCGTGACCTGTTTCAAGTGTGGGGAATCTGGTCACTATATGCGTGAGTGTCCCCAGACCAACCCCAACCAATCTGCTAAAGCCGTTGGCCGTGGCAAGCCGACAGGGAAAGTGTTCCACGCCAAGCCGGCCACCGCTTCACGTGGCCATGTCAACTGTATCTCTGCCGAAGAAGCTCAAGAGGATCCCAACGTCGTTCTCGGTACGCTTCTTGTTAATTGCCACCCGGCATCTGTTCTTTTCGATACAGGAGCCTCCCATTCATTTATATCTGAAAACTATGCTCGTTTGCATAACACCACATTCTGTGACATGCCATCCACTATGGAAATTTCTACCCCTGGTTCTAGATGACAGACCTCTAGGGTAAGTTATGGAAATGAAATCCAAGTCGACAGACTTGTCTTCCTTGCATCGTTGATAGACCTTTAATTTTCAGATATTAATATCATTTTGGGTATGGACTGGATGTCAGCTCATCATGCCAAAATTGATTGCTTCTCTAGAACTGTTCAACTCACTCACCCTTCGGGCAAGATAGTCAATGTCTTAACCCGAATAGCCAAGCAACAATTATTTTCTCTTAGCGCCAGCCCTTTGCCAGATCTTGAGGACGTTCCGGTAGTCCGTGACTTCCCGGATGTCTTCCCAGAGGAATTGCCAGGTGTTCCACCTGACAGGGATGTTGAGTTCGTAATAGACCTCATTCCAGGAACCGTTCCGATTGCTAGAAGACCTTATAAGATGGCACCACTAGAACTAGCCGAGCTTAAGAAACAACTCGATGAGTCCTTGAAAAAGGGTTTCATCCGCCCTAGTTCATCTCCGTGGGCTTGCCCCGTCCTATTCGTCAAGAAGAAGGATGGTACGGACCGGATGGTTGTAGATTACCGACCTGTCAATTTGGTCACAATCAAGAACAAATATCCGCTTCCCAGGATCAACGACCTGTATGATCAGCTCGCTGGATCCTCAGTCTTCTCCAAGATGGATTTGAGGTTGGGCTACCATCAAATCAAAATCAGAAACAGGGACATTCCTAAAACGGCCTTTGTTACTCGTTATGGCCAATACGAGTACACCGTCATGTCCTTCGGTTTAACCAACACTCCAGCCACCTTTTCTCGGTTAATGAACTCAATCTTCATGGAGTATTTGGATAAATTCGTCGTGGTTTACCTCGATGATATACTCATCTACTCCAAGAACGAGGAGGAACATGCCGAACATCTAAGGCTAGTGTTGAAGAAACTTCGAGAGCATCGCCTTTATGCCAAATTTTCTAAATGTGAATTCTGGTTGTCAGAAGTGACCTATCTGGGTCATGTAATATCTGGTAAAGGTATTGCTGTTAACCCTGAGCGAGTTCGAGCCGTCCTTAATTGGACTCCACCTGAATCGGTCAAGCAAGTTCGGAGTTTTCTGGGCTTAGCGAGCTATTGTCGTCGCTTTGTCGAGAACTTCTCCAAGGTTGCTAAACCTCTAACCAAACTCCTCAAGAAAGATAAGAAGTTCGAATGGACTCCACAATGTGAGCACAGCTTTCAGGAACTGAAAAGACGCCTGACCTCTGCTCCCGTACTGGTACCGCCAGACTTCTCCAAGGACTTTGTTTTCTACTGCGACGCCTCGCGACAAGGACTAGGTTGCATTCTCATGCAAGATCGACACGTAATTGCCTACGCTTCACGGGAATTGCACCCACATGAGGAGAATTATCCTACTCATGATCTAGAGCTAGCAGCCGTAGTCTATGCACTCAAGACCTGGCGACATTACCTCCTCGGTAACCGTTGCGAAATATTCACTGATCACCAAAGTCTGAAGTACATTTTCACCCAACCGGATCTGAATCTCAGGCAAAGACGTTGGGTTGAGTTGATCACAGACTTCGATTTAGGAATAACCTACACCCCAGGGAAAGCCAACGTCATGGCTGATGCGCTAAGTCGTAAATCTTATTGTAACAACCTGATGTTACAACAAAGTCAACCGCTTCTCCATGAGGAATTTCGGAAGCTTAACCTTCACATTGTTCCTCAAGGTTTTCTTTCCACCTTGATAGCAAAACCTACTCTTACGGATCAAATCATCGCTGCCCAAAAGCGAGATAAGGGAATATCTAAAATCAAGGAGAACATTGCTAGCGGAGGTGCTAGTTGTTTCTCCACAAATGATCATGGTGTTGTGTACTTTGAGAACCGTCTAGTGGTTCCCAAGAACCAGCATCTACGGCAGTTGATCCTTAAGGAGGCTCATGAATCTCCTCTCACCATTCATCCCGGTAGTACTAAGATGTATCAGGACCTACGCCAGAGGTTCTGGTGGACTAGGATGAAGAGAGAGATTGCTCAGTATATTGCAAATTGCGACGTCTGTCGTCGTGTAAAAGCAGAGCATCAACGGCCTGCTGGCACCCTTCAACCCTTAGCTATTCCCGAATGGAAATGGGATAAAATTGGTATGGATTTCATTACCGGTTTTCCCAGGACCAAGAGAGGGAATAATGCTATTTTCGTCGTGGTTGATCGTCTTTCCAAAGTAGCCCATTTCTTACCTGTTCGTGAGAGTATAACCGCTAGCCAGCTGGCAGACTTATACATCTCCCGAATAGTGTCCCTCCATGGTGTTCCTTTGGAAATTAACTCGGATCGAGGAAGTCTTTTCACCTCTCGATTTTGGGAAAGTTTCCAAAATGCTATGGGAACCCGTCTCTCCTTTAGCACCGCCTTCCACCCTCAGTCGAGTGGTCAAGTGGAACGCGTCAACCAGATTCTAGAAGACATGCTTCGAGCCTCTGTTATCTTATTCGGAATGGACTGGGAAAAGTGCCTTCCATTTGCCGAATTCGCTTACAACAACAGCTATCAATCTAGCCTGGGTAAAGCCCGTTTTGAAGTTCTCTATGGACGACGGTGTCGAACACCCCTTAACTGGTCAGAGACCGGGGAAAGACAATTCTTTGGCCCGGATATGATTCAGGAAGTAGAAGAACAAGTTCGTATCGTTCGTGAAAAGTTGAAAACAGCCCAATCTCGTCAAAAGAGTCAATATTACCGAAAACATAAGGCTATGACTTTCGAGGTTGACGAGAAGGCTTATCTTCGGGTCACCCCTCTGAAGGGAACCCATCGTTTCGGTATCAAAGGCAAATTGGCTCCTCGTTACATTGGACCTTTTCGCATTCTCGCCAAACGAGGAGAAGTTGCCTACCAGTTGGAACTACCTCCGCACCTCTCCAGAGTCCAAGATGTCTTCCACGTTTCTCAACTCAGGCGTTGCTTCTCGGATCCTATCCGTGGAGTGGACCACGAAACGCTTGATCTCCAAGATAATCTTACATATCGAGAGTACCCCATTCGTATCCTTGATCAGGCTGAACGTACCACCCGACGTCATAATATCAAGTTTCTCAAAGTACAATGGTCGCACCATTCTGAGGATGAAGCAACTTGGGAAAGGGAGGATCGTCTTCGACTCGAGTATCCCGCCTTCTTCCCGGAGGAACCCAAATCTCGGGACGAGATTCTTTTGAGTGGGGGTGAGTTGTCACACCCTAGCTAGTCATGCATCAGAGTGTGTGCATCATGTTTAAAATTCCATTAATTTTGAAATGGGGATTTGTGAAACCCTCAGAATCATTTTTGAAAATGATCCAAATAAAAATTTCTCCAAAAGGGTCCAAGAAAATGCTCATGTTGCTCTCTGAAAATATTGGACAGAGATAAAATTCAAATCAATATTTTTAAGAGCTCATAGGTATTTATTTTGGGCATTTGGAATTAATGCATAAATATTTGCATTGGAAATATATTAGTTATATATATTAATATATGTCCAAAAATTATGCCACCTGTTGGGGAGCTCTGGAATAATATATCTAGCTCCTGCAAAAATTGGCATAAGGTAATAAAATGATTTAATATTTTTTTTAAATCAAAACAAATGAGAGAAATTAGAAAACAGAGATAAAAGAGGGAAACCTTACCTGGGCTTCTTACCTGGCGCCTCTGGCCCAGCAAGCCAGCCCAGCCCACCACCGCCGTCGTCCTCCTGGCGCCAGTCGGCCAGGCGTGTGGCCGGCGCGCGCGCACGGGCGGAGCGCCACGCCACCAGCTCGCCTGCCTGCCTACCCCGCCAGCGCGACGCCGCGACGGTTCTTCTCGGTGCCGCCCCGATCCCCTGGCCTTATCCCCCCTCTCTCCCGTGCTTCTCCCCCTGCTCTCTCTCTCTCTCTCTCTCACCCAACGCACCCATCGCCGCCGTTCGCCATAGCAGCCGTCACCGGCCTCCCCTCGCCTCCCCGACACGCTCCCCAGCTCCGCCGCGACCCCCTCTACCTCCTCGTCGAGCCACGCAAGACGGAGCACCCCGTGGAGCCATCGCCGTCTCCATCCTCGCCTCCGGCCGCCATGGGTACTCGCCGTCGATTCGGGAGCTACCGGGCATCCCCGACCTCGCCCTCGCGCTCGCTGGTCTCGCTGTGAGCCCCTCTCCGTTTCCCCTCTCTTCTCCCCCTCGTTCCCTCACCGTAGCCCTCCTCCCCACCACGGCCGAAGCCTCTCGCCGCCGTCCATGTCGCCGTCGCCGTCTCGGCCCGCCTCCACCCAAACCGAGCATCCCATCGCGCTCCCAGTGCCGCGAGGGTGCCGCCGAGCCCCTCAGGTGGCCTCCCCGTGCCCCGCAGCCCGATCCCCCTCGCGCCCGAACTCCGGCCGCCGCCCAAGTGGTCACCGCCGTCGATCTAGGCCATCTCCGGTGAAACGGAGGGCACCAGTGGGTGCGCACGAGCCCCAGCTTCCCGCGCGTGCCTTCCGCTGCTCGATTGGGCGCCGGAGTGGAAATCCCGTGCCCTCCGCCGCGTTTGCTGCCGCCGGCGGCTAAACGCCGGCGTGTTAGCCCCGGTTGACCAGGGGGTTTGACCTCCCCTGGCTCAATGGCAAGTGGGGCCCGTCCCTGCTAATTCGGGTTAGGATTAGTTTAAACTTAATCAACCACTGTTAATTAACCCCCCTGACACTGACCAGTGGGCCCCAGCGCCACTAATTCTTAATTAGAATTAAACTAACCCCTGTTAAACCCCCCTGTCACTGACGTGTGGACCCCACACGTCAGGTTTGACCCCAGCCAGCCGCAGTTGACCGCTGACGTCGTGCTGACGTCATGTTGGCGCAATAATTATTTCTGGATTTAAATTAAATCTGGAAATTCCAGAATATAATTTAAACTTCAAAAATTCATAACTTTTATTCTGTAACTCCAAATCAGACAAATTATATATGAAAAATGATCAGAAAAATCCAATCTATCCATCTGTACTATTTTCATGCATGATCAAACAAGTTAAATTGATGTTTAAAGCAGAATAAGGAAAAGCACTTTAAAAGGCCATGTTTGAGTTTGAAATTTGAATCTTTGATTCAAATTGGTTCAAACCCTTCTGGTTTTAGTTGCATTAGCTCAACACACTCATATTGCCATGTTTCATGCATGCATCATATTGTTGCACATTGTTTGGTGATGGTTGTGTATCGGTGTCCTTTGCGACAGGTTCTGCCTCCGAGGAGTACCGTGATTACCCTAACGAAGAACCGTATCAGTGCATCGAACCATCAGGCAAGCAACCAACCATTTGATCATATCGATACAATCCCATGTTCTCGCTCCTGCTCTCTTTTACTGCATTAAGACAACGCGTTTCAAACTGCTGTGTGCTACGGTAGTTGAACCCATTTCCTCTGCATGACCTGTCATTGCCATAGTAACTAGATGAAACCCACTAGCATGTGTAGGAGTTGTATGAGCCATATGTATGTGTTGTTCCTACCTTGCTATGCCTGCTATGCTTAGAGTCGTGTCAGGTCTGGTTCATCTGGGTGATGGGCTAGAGTGAAATGATTATGTCGGTAATGAGAGTGGTGTGGTGAACACGATTTGGTAAAGGTATCGATGAGAGGCCATGTAGGAGTACATGGTGGGTTGTTTCATTGAAGCCGACCTTAAGCACTGAGATCTATATGTGTGATTTAAGATACAGTTACTACCATGCATTGGGCCCTGAAATATGACCCCGCTCGACTTCTTATTCACCCTAGCTCTCTGTCCAGGAGTTGCAAGTAGTTTCTGGTGTTTGTAGCCTACTGGAGGCCGTGGACAGCGCTGACCGTAGGGGTGGGCTGTGATGCGGTAGGTACGTGGCCGGGTGTACCGAATACCCGTTAGGTATCTCGGGAACCCTGTTCACATCGTTCGGGGCCGTATGGGAAACCTCGTCCGGACTCCCTGCGGATGGAACCTGGATAGGCGATAAACCTGGACTAGAGGCTTAAGTGTTTAGGTAGGTCGTGGTCTACACCCACGTCGGCTTTCGCTTGAAGTCTGCCGAGCACATGTCGTGTGTAGACGCTAAGTGGTGGAAACATGTATGAAGAAGTACGCCCCTGCAGGGTTAACATGATCTATTCGAATAGCGGCGTCCGCGGTAAAGGACTGCTTGGTTGCCTATACAGTTCATAGACAAGTAAATGGAAACTACTAAAAGCCTCAAGATAAGTGTGAGTGCCGAGGATGGCTCTTCCGTAGGAAGACGGAGGCGGATCCTCGGTAGTGTATTGAAGTGGTGAGTAGTGGACTCGTGTGTGCAAAACCATTTCAAGTTGAAGTATCGTAGGATAGTCTAGCCAAGAGTCAAAGCTGGCTTGCTGCAATAACTCCACCAACCCTTCTTGATAATATGCATGTATGTAGGATCTGATGTAAGTCTTGCTGAGTACCTTTGTTCTCATGTTGCTATAATTTACATTTTTACAGAAGACGCTGCAACCCCTTCTGATGGGTTCTATGTAGACGTTGACATCAACGAGTAGGCTAAAGGCCCAGGTGGTGACCCTGAGCTTGTGAAGAACCACGTAGTATAGTTAGGCTTTCCAAGCCTCTTTTATTTTACTAGTTGTCTGTACTCAGACAAGTTACTTCCGCTGCTGGTTTGTATGACTGTATGACTTGAATGCTGGGTCGTGTGACCCGTACCTTTGTGTATGTTATGTATGGCTCCCTGAGCCTTAAATAAAGTACTTGTGTCGTAGAGTCATGTTGTGATGCTTCGTTGTATTTGCACATATCGACCATATTGTGTGTATGATTGAAATGCTTGGTATGTGTGGGATCTGACTACCTAGTTGTTTATCTTTAGTAGCCTCTCTTACCGGGAAATGTCTCCTAGTGTTACCGCTGAGCCATGGTAGCTTGCTACTGCTCTGGAACACTTAGGCTGGCCGGCATGTGTCCTTTTTCGTTCCGGTGTCTGTCCCTTCGGGGAAATGTCACGCATTGAGTACCGGAGTCCTGTTAGCCCGCTACAGCCCGGTTTACCGGAGTCCTGCTAGCCCAGTGCTACAGCCCGGACCCACTTGCTGATGACCGACACGTTCGAAGCTGGGTCATGGATGCCTATCCCTGTAAGTCTGTGCCACTTTGGGTCTACGACTAGTCATGTCAGCCCGGGCTCTTTATCATATGGATGCTAGCAACACTATCATATACGTGAGCCAAAAGGCGCAAACGGTCCCGGGCAAAGGTAAGGCGACACCCGTGGGGATACCGTGCGTGAGGCCGCAAAGTGATATGAGGTGTTACCGGCTAGATCGATGTGACATCGAGTCGGGGTCCTGACACCGCTTCCGCTACCAAATAAATTTATCGAGCCTCACCTCGACGTTCGATGAAATGATATCATTAGAGTCTTGTATTTCCCTTCCCGCTGTGCTTTTCCACCACCAACCTATCCATGAGTCAGTAGTATGTCTCCACACCACTGTGTCCTGTCCGCCATTATGTATGATTATTGGCGTGCTTGTAATAATTTGGTTGAGCGACCGCAGTTCAACCCTGTAATATATTTTATGCTACTGGCTTATTGTATCAAGAAATTGTCTACCAGTGAGGAGGATTTCTCTCATACTGGACTCAAAAGACTGGTTTATCAATAAACATTTTTATTGGAAAACCGGTCGTGACATTGTTCCTCCTGGGATCTACGCCGAGGGCTCCTCCCAAGAGTTCGTGCTCCACCTCGCCATTCCTCTCCAGTCTTGGATACGTCTGCCTCCCTTCTTTGCCTCCGTCATCCCGCCGGGGGAGCCCCTGGAGCTCTGGCTGCAACACGCCAGCTGCAGCACCCTCGCGACCGAGGCAGAGGTCGTGGTTGTTGCCCCGGGAGAGGTGGCCAGGACCTCGCCATGCTGAGGGGTAGGCCCGTCGACCGCTCCCTTGGCGGCTCCGCAGGCGACGGAGGTGCCGGAGGATCCAACGACTACAGCGAGATCTTCGCGACTCCGGAGACAAGCGACGACAGCTACGAGCCCCCGAGCCGGCGCCGCTCCTGGAGCAGGGCAGGCTCGTCTGGCCGTCGCCGACTCTGATCTGGATGGGGTTGGCGTCGACGCTTGACGGCCCACTATTGATGATGGCATCTTTTGCAGGAGCACGTGTAGTTAGCATCCCTTAGGATCCGTTCCCTGCGAGGAATCAAGATGCGCCCCATGGGGGCTTGTAAGATGCCTGCAATCCTGTTTGTTAAGACATGACTCTTGCTGTAAAGACGTGCGAGTTGCGGATTCTGTCTTAGCTCTGTCCTCCCTTTCGAACCTCGCGAGGGCTTGGTGCTCTGCGCCGACAGGTCCCAGTCCCAAGGCGGCGTCAGCCGTCGCTGGTATGCCAGGTCGTGATGCCGTGGTCAAGGCCAGGAGGTGAGCGACCCGGGGTCTGGTAAGAGCCCCTGACTCGCGATGCTCAGGAGGTCCCCTTTGGCGCCCAAGCAGCCGTCATTCGGCGAGAAAGGAGAGCAGCGTCGCTGACACGGAATTGCATTTGGTGCGGGGGTAGTGCTACGACAGCCTGTGCTTTCGGGCGGTGACTTATCTCTGTGCCGTCGGGTCCGTGCGTCGGGTCCGTGCCGTCGGCAGGAGCAGAATCGCTCGGGTCCGTGCCGTCGGGTCCGTGCGTCGTCAGGAGCGGAATCCGTGCGTCGGCAGGTGCGGAATCGCTCGGCAAGGTCCTCACGAGCCCCTTCTCCCCCGCCTTTGCTCCCCTTTCTGCTCTACGTCCTCGGGTCCCGGCCCTCGAGCTAGTCTCAGCCGTCGTTGGTATGCCAGGTCGCGATGCCGTGGTCAAGGCCAGAGGGTGAGGGCTGGAGAGCCAGTAGGAGCCCTGAGTCGCGATGCTCAGGCACCCCCATTTAACGTGCAAGCGGTTCGCGCGGACGAGAGTGAAACGAACACCGCGAGGGCCTTGCCTAGCGCAACTCCCTTAGGGGATCCTGTAAACTTATCATAGAAGGAAGAAGAGGTTGCCATGACAATTATCAGTCTATCGTTAGTTGCTTCCGAGGGGAGGCAAGGCACTGGAGGCTTGACGAGGTGGCGCTATGCGGGGCTGCCGCAGCCAGAGCTCAGCCCCTCAGGTTTGTCGGCGTTGCAGGGACGGACCCATGCGCAAGCGTCGTGCCGTTGTGGGAGCAATTTCATCAGTTCGCGTCAGTTGAGCAGGCAACTAGATCAAACATGTTAGCCGCGAAGGAGGGGATTCATTAAAATAGATGCTGAAAAGGTAGACATCGCTGGGTCGGGCCCGAGCGACTTGGGGATGATGCAGCCCGAGGGGCGCCCCCATCAAAGCAAGCTAACGACATGAAATAAAAGGGATACATACCGCAGGGACGGACCCACGCGGCCTGGGAACGATGCAGCCCTGGGAGGGCGCTCCCAGCTGGAAATGAAACTCGTAAGATGTCACCTAAGGGTGCCGAGGGCGAAGGGATGTTGGTGCAGCAGACTCGGTGGGCTGCGGAAGCCTATCCTCACGAGCCCCCAGGCCCAGGGGCCTCGGGAGGCTCCGGAGGCACTGGTAGCTCTTCGCGAGTCATCTCCATCTCCGCAAGGCTGCGGAACGCCCGTCTTCTTGAGCCTCCATGATGCCCCTCATGAGGCGCTGGCGCGTAGCAACCGCGCTCGGCAAGCTGTAAGGCATGCGAACGTAGCTGTGGGGCGGACCCTGGCAGCGCCCCACTCGCGAGGGCCAGAGGCGTCCCATCGCAGCGACTTGGTTGAGCCCTGATACATCGATGCAGACGCGCAGCCCACCATCCTCGCCTGGATGGGGAGCCACAGCCAGTAGACAGCGGCAACCTCTCATGATTCTTGATTCCTATAGTTCTTGAATGGCCTTGTCGACGAACTCCTGTGGGTCTGACCTTCCTTGCCTTGCTCCTTCTTGAGGGAAACATGCTTCGAAACACGCCTCCACGTGGTGCCCAAGCGCCTCCCTCGTGACCCTGGCCAGGTCGGTGGCCCTCCAAGGGAGAGCCCCCGAGCCCTGCTTGAGGAGGGCGCCGGGCGCGCTTTCCTATGCGATGGAAGGAGGTTCCCCCAGGGCGGATGCAGGCCCTAAGGGGCCTGCCTCCCGAGGGGCCGGTCCGGACGATGTCTTCTTCTTCTTGGGGGTGGTCTCGGGAAGCCTCCTGCTTCCGCGATTCGGGTCTTCCAGTGACGCCGCCTGAAAAGCTCGCTCCAGGGAACACACTGCATCCTTCTCTTCACAGGGCACCGTGATGACTTCGCCACTTCCTGGCATCTTGAGGACATTGTAGCCATGGTTAGTTATGGCCATGAACTTGGCCAGCGTTGGGTACCCGAGGATGGCGTTGTACGGCAGGCATATGTGGGCGACGTCGAAGTCGATGAGTTCGGTGCGGTAGTTGTCGCGTGCCCCGAAGGTGACCGGGAGGCGGACCTGCCAATCGGGACCGTGGAGCCGTTGGTGATTCCGGAGAAGGGCTTGGTTGGCTGAAGCTGGTCGTAGGGCACTTGGAGATTGTTGAATGTTTCCACAGACAGGACGTTGAGCCCTGCCCCACCATCAATGAGGGTCTTGGTGACTAGTACATTGCTGATGACTGGGGAGCAAAGCATCGGGAGGACTCCAGCTGTGGCCGCACACTTTAGTTGGTCCGCTAAGCTGAATGTCATGGCACATGCCGACCACCTAAGACGGCGCGTTGCTTCAAGCCTGGGGAGGATTGCATTCACCTCGTGGGCAAACTGCTTGAAGATGCGTTGGGAGGCTAGGGTTTGAGCTCCGCCCAGGATGCAGGCGATTGCGCGTGGCTCCTGGAAGCCCCCAGCCCCTTCGTCTTGATGGCGGTCCTCATTCCTCCTTGGCTGAGGCGGCAATGGAGGGAGGCCTGCGTGGCCCTGCGGGCGATCCTCACGAGGCTGACCCCTCCAGTCCCCTTCGCGAGGCAGGTCTCGCCAGCGATCCTTGCGAGGTTGATCGCGCCACCCTGGGCGCGGGCCGCGGTCTTCCCAGCGTCCTGCGTTTCTTCCTCCTCCTCGGCCGCAGCCCCGATCGGCGCGGTCAGGACGACGACCGATCCTTCCTTCTCGCACGGCACGGAGTTCTTGGCATTCGTTGGTGTTGTGGGTGTGGAGGTCGTGGTACACAGTACCGGCTGCCCCTGGAGGACTCAGGCAGATCTTTGCCCCCTTGCGCTTCACGTCCTTGTTGCTTCACGTCCTTGGCCTTGGGCTTCTTCTCTTCTGGGTCTACGGCAGGCAGCTCGAGGAGGGAGAGGCGTCCCTCCTCAGCCCTGGCGCACTTGGTCGCCAAGTTGAACAGCTCGAGGAAGGTGCACAGGTCTTCATGCATCGCCAGCTCCTCCTTCATCTTGACTCCGCGCACACCATCGGAGAAGGCTGAGATGATGGCCTCCTTGGACACCTTGGGGATCTTGAGGCACGCGCTGTTGAAGCGCTGGATGTACTTTTGCAGGGTCTCTCCGGGTTGTTGCTTGATGCGGCGCATGTCGCTCACGGCGGGTGGCCGGTCGCGAGTACCTTGGAAGTTGGCGATGAAGCGGGTGCGCATCTGGTCCCAGGAAGAGATTGTGCCTGGAGCCAGATTCAGGAGCCAGGTACGAGCTCCTTCCTTGAGTGCCATGGGAAACCAGTTCGCCATGACCTTCTCGTCCCCGCTGGCAGCTTCGATGGCCATCTCATAGAGATGGAGGAACTCCGCAGGGTCAGTCATGCCATCGTAACGAGGAGGCAGGTCTGGCTTGAACTTGCCGGGCCACGCGACGCTACGCAGCTCGGTGGTGTAGGCACGGCAGCCTGCGGTGGCCACGAAAGGCCTCGGCTGGTGGAGAGCTTGGTCCTGAGGGTCCCCACGCGCTGCAGCTAGGAGCAACGCGGGGTCTTGACGTGTTGGAGCTGGAGCAGGGTCGCGGCGTGCCGGAGCAGGGAGCGCCCGGGCAGCCCCTTGCGGGCGTGGGACTTCATGGCAGCTCCGTTCTTGCTGCGCTGGCACTTGACGGAGCGGGTTCTGCCCAGGGGCCACGCGCCTTGGAGCCATGGCGTCTTCTTGGAGGGGAGGCGCCTTGGAGCTTTGTTGCCCGCGCGGGGCGGGGTGTGGCGTAGCGGAACGGACGGCGCGAGAGAGCCCCCTGCGGCGCGGACGAGCTCGGCGACGCGGTCGAGCCACTCCTTGTAGACGTCGTCGACGGGATGGTAGCACAGAAGCTCGTTTGCCACGATGAGCGCATCTCGAGCCTCCAAGGGTGCGCGGAGCGCGTGAGACGAAGAACCAGCTGGTGCGAGCGATGGAGCAGCGGTGTGGCCGTCTTGCCGCACGGATGGATGCTGGGACGACGCTTGCTGCTCGCCTCCCGCCGGGCCGGTGGCGGCGTTGATGGCGGGCGACGGGGAACGACGAGGACGTCCGCCGACAAGCGCCGTCTGGGCGACGCGGGAAGCGATGGTGGCCCGGCGCTCGGCGCGGGCCCGACGAGCGTCGGACATGGACGCGACGGTCGGAGGAGAACGGGGCGGCGGAAGACGAATTCCGGCGCACCCCTACCTGGCGCACCAAATGTCGGATTTCGGGTTCCGGCAGACCCTTAAGGTTCGAACACTGGGGTGCGTGCGGAGATTACGCCTTCTACCTCTCCGTCTCGCAAAGATCTAAACTACTGAAAGAACTGCACAAGAGACACAAGGTTTATACTGGTTCGGGCCACCGTTGTGGTGTACTACCCTACTCCAGTGTGTGGTGGGTGGATTGCCTCTTGGGGCTGATGATGATGAACAGTACAAGGAAGAACAGCCTCGCGAGGGTCTGTTCTTGGCTGGGGCGATGAACTGCTAGGAGGAGTTCAGTCACCCTTCTCTCTCTCTCACTCACTCACTGCCTTACTGTCACTTTTCGACCGTCCCCTTCCCAAATATCGAGCGGGAAGGGAGCCAACAATTGCGGGCTAATTTGAAGGGGGACAACAAGTATCAACTATCCTGACAAAAGCAGTCTTTGCCTGCGCAAAGCTCTGGTGATGACGCCGTCTTGGGCTCCACGGTGACCTCCATCTCGTAGTCCTCCTGGTCTTGGTCTCGTTGCACCGAAATGGCAACCTTTGCCCGATGCCTCGGTACTCTGTGGCCGCGCTTGCCCCCTTTGCACCAAAGAGGAAAGGAGGACGCTGCGCGGGCTGGCACCCGCCTGGCGCCCTGAGTCGTCATGGCTTGCGCCATGGGCACCTCGCGAGGTACCCCGCCTTGATTTCTCCGCCTCCTCGCGAGCCAGCCTGATGAGACCGTGCCTGAGGAAGCTCCGTATTGTTCGCCTCGCGAGGCTTGGCCCCTCGCGAGAGTCTTGAGTCTTGTGTTGATGAAGATGGGCCGTGCTGGGCCTCCTTTGAGCCACGCCGCAGGCCGCAGGCAGGCAAGTCTGGGGACCCCCGTTCCCAAAATGCCGACAACTACTAACCTGCTCATCGACAAAATCCGACTACCTCTCAACGTTGGCAACTCTAGCGGAGTCAACGTGCAACCATGGCCAGGGAGCAGTGGACTGTTCGAAGGATTGTCCCATAGAAGAACCTTCTCCTCGAGGACACATGGAAGGCCAGCAAGCATGGCCTATTTAAGCAGCGTCCTGAAAAAGTTAGTGCAGGAAGCACCAAGTCTTGCGGCGGTGAGGACGTCGGAGCGGCGTGCGATTTCTCCGACAGGATCATCGTCCAAGGTCTCCCAGCCCCGACGAGGAGGAGAACCTCCTGGCGAATCCATGGGATCAACGGCGAACTGCCTTCTCTTCGGGGGGTTGGGGGGAGGGGAACTGGCGAGGAGGAGATAAGAGCATAGTAACCGCAGGGCCTCGTCCCTTCCAACTGTAGATCGTTCCTTAGCGAAGGGGTGAGGCTATTATTTACTACTAGTACTCCCTCCGTCCAGGTGCATAGGGCACCTAACATATGGCACCGTGAACTAGACATATGTTGATTGGATGCTCATTACGTTTTTCTCTCCCTCTAGTTAATCCCGCATTAAGTGTAATGATGGTAGGACTAACCATGCATAGGCTAACGGATTGTTTCACACAATTCTTTAGGTCCATCTTGCATGCATGCAAAGAAAAAGTAAATGGTAGAGGCGGCTGATTGGTTTGCATATGGAAGGGAGATAAATGTGAAGCTGAAAATGCTATGTGCATTGGGGTAGGCATACGAGTCATTAGTGATAACTAATGAAGGGCGACTAATATACTTGAAAATCCTAAATTCTCTTAGGTGCCTTATGCACCTGGACAAAGGGAGTACTAGCATTATGGAACGTTATGGGATTGCATTATACTGTAAATAATAGCACTAGTAAGAAATTTTTGGCACTAGGTAGTAGTTTTTGGCGTGGATTAAGAAATTTTGGGTATGTTTTTGCCATTTTTTGTACACGCCAACTAGTGTCAAAAAACGTCTTACATTATGTGAAGGAGGAGTACGTACTCGTACTGTAGCAGTACTAGTACTACTTTTCTCAACTAGTAGTGCGATGTACTGTTCTTCTAGTCTAGTCTAGTATAGTGCACCAGTTTTGAACTCTTGAATCTCACGGCCAAGGAGCTACAGTTGGAAGTGGAGGGTACTACTATTCTCTAGAACCATCGCTGTACTATCAATGCAGGGGAAGTACACCTACGTAGTGGCCTAGTGGGTACTCTCGGTGCTCTATTCAGCCGCTCCTCTCACGTAGCTGGCCTACTCAGGCGCTCCTCTCACACACACACTAGCAGCCTATTTATCAGCGATGGTTACTGCAGGGGCAGAGCATTTGCGTTATTTGATACATCGAGACTAGGCTTTTCGCTTCCATTTGTGGAGGTGTAATGGATCTCGTCGAACTTTGTTAGTAGTTCCTTCTTTATGAATGAGATGAAGCAAAGCTTTTGCCTCCTTTTAAAAAAACACGTCAAGAGGAATTTCTTTTATAGTAGAGCCAATAATGGAGTGATGTCCATGCGTGCAATGCCACAAGCTATAGAGTAGTAGTAGAGCACTTTACATACAGAGCCATATTGCACAGTTCCCAATGCCCCACCAGGCTTTTCTGGCTCCTCGGGCTTAATTGGGAGGCGCTAGTTTAAATATGCTACTAGCTGATGAGGAAGCTGCAAGCGAGGTGCGGCTAGGGCGAGCACGCGAGCCACATGATGCTGGGAAGGAAAACCCGTTCATGTGGCTAGGCTGTCTAGTGCACCCAGATTGTGGGGCCACACGTCCGTTTGACTTCAAAACTCAAACTACCCGTGTAAAATATTGGCTCGCAGCAAAGTGTAGTAGTACTATTTTAAAAAAAAGGCCACCATGCGTTCGGACGGGATCGAACCCACAAAACGAGGTATACACTCCCGCGACCACTAGTATTACTCGTTGGAGTACAATGCAACCTAGAATCGCCTTTTGTCGCTAGTAGTACGTACATTGTTCCTTACAAGAAACCCCTAAGAGCATGGTTAATAGTATATCCAGCTGTTGGCTATAAGCCAGTGCCATGTCATCTACAGCCCATCTTATAGCCAACATGTACAATAATAGATCAAAAGAGTGTACTACTTTTTTATTATGTGGCCCACTTCTCATTCTCACAAAGTTCCTAGGAGCACGTGCTAGAGCTGGCTCTTCACAAAGAGCCCGCTTACCTTCTCTCTCCTCTTCTCTTTCCTCCAACTAAGCAGAAATATACTAGTTTATTTCTTATAGGCCGCTGACTCAGCTCTATTGTACTTGCTCTAATAATGCAAGAAACCACTAAAATACCAAGAAACTACTACCACTTTCATACGTGGCAGACATAAGATAAGACTACCTTACCAACCATTGTACATGCTCTTACCAACAAAAATCCTTGAGTGACCTCCTACCTCCGGCCCGTCCACCTAGTCATCCTCGGCCATGGGACCCAGCTACCGCCGCCGGCAGAAGGCAACGTCAAAACCGCCGGCGGTGCAGAGCCCATGTTGCGGCAGCCCGGATGCCAGCTCCGTTCGGCGCTCGCGGCCGCTAGCTAGCCAAGATAGCCCCGTCCAGCTACTTGTCTGCAAGGTTTGCTAGCTAGATTGGCACGGCAGCGCGGTGGCTTGCTCGCGCGCGCCGCGCTAAGGCCAGCCATTTGGCTCGAGCGAAGGCTAGCGCGGTGGCTTGCTCGCTCGTGAGTCACGCTCGGACCAGCCTACCAACCCATGCGGAGGCCAATGCGGCGTCCGGCCTATCTGGCGGAGCGGCGGCCAACTCACTCATCACCGGTGCCACCGACGAACACGCATCAATACTGTTTGAAGTAATGTTTAGGAAAAATAATGATTTGAGGGGGAATAACAGGATAGAAGGTCAGATGTGGGTCCCTCGTCTCAATGGTCAAACAAAATGTGTTGGTTTAAGCTGCCTCGTCAGCATGGACGTGTGGGCCAACCCTGTCATAAATGGGTTTAAACGAACCTAATCGGTAGGAGTACTAGGTAGTTTTTGGCGTGGATTAAGAAATTATGGTTTTATTTTTGCTATTTTTTGTACAATATATTCTTCCTAGGGCTGGTTGAAAGTGGTAGTTTTTTGTTAAATACTCTACATATTGTAAGTAGGAGTGAAAGTTAAGCTTTGGAAGCCAATAAGCAAGGCTAGTTACATAGTGCATATGTGTACATGATTGAAAGTAAATATCAACCATGAGTGACTAATATCTTGATGGAAAACTCGAAACTATGGAATACTAGGAAAAAATGCATGGTTGGAAATACTAGCAATGTTCATGTCCATTGCAACGAATCATAATTAGAATAATACTTATTCACAAACTTGGTACAACACACTCTAATTTTGATATACATATGTTACTAGAGATATATTATGTTTCAATTAGAATATATTCCTTGAGCTGTTTTGGTGAGGTCAGGGAGGGATGTGGTTGGTTTTAAGATACTAATTATGGGTTTTTCTGCAAATTGGTAGACAAGTGGGATGTTGGTGAGAAAAGGCAACAACTTACCTCACAATCGTTAGATGTAGATCCAATGGTCAGAAATGACGGATGGCAGACACACTAGCATCACCAACTTAGTCTTCTGTAGGACTACTATTAAGATCCGTGCATTGCACGGAACATCAAGATGCATTTTTTTTATAAAACACTTGTTGTGATTGACCCTTGCGGGAGTAAACCCATGTGTAAAAACTAATGATATCTCGAGAAATATGAGATAAGGTGAAGAGGAGTGGGGTGTGGTGGTGGTTGGTGGTCGGACTGAGTGGAGGCATGGGGATTGACGACGCCGGCAGCAGCCACTAGGCCAGTTTGTTCCAGAGGCTTCTTTTCTTAATTGCTCAACAATGAGGTTTGTTGGAGATAAGGATGAACGAGGGAAGGCCTTGTCTGCAAATGTGGAGAGGGGTGCGGGTATCTTTTAGTTTAATTTCCATCCGTCAGATATAGATCTGACCGTCTATATTGCAATATGGCACACGTACCATCATCACCAACTCGGTTTTTTATAAGAGAAGAAACTTAAGTATGGAGATACAAACGTATTATCGATACTTGCTTCCGTAAACTAGCATCTACATTCTATTCAACTCCTCGGCATGTGGGGCCTTAGGACAATGACTTCTCGACTGTGTAAAACAAAGACTTTCCCGTCGCCGACAAGGAGGGGGTGACAGCGCCGTGCTTTTTGGCTTGCTCTACTTCTAGTAGTCATACTAGGTGGTCTAAGCACGTGTAGATTTATTCTTTTTCATGTCTCGTGTTCGCTGTACTGCCACGACTGTTGATGAATAGACGGTAAGTTATTCATGGGGAAACCCTTGTTGAGCGTGTTTGCGAGAGAGAGAGAGAGAGAGAGAGAGAGTGTGTGTGTGCATGTGTGATATGTTAGAGACTGAGGCAATGATAACAGATTCTTTGTCTCTATGTGTGTGGAGGATAGAGAGAGACATGTACATGGGGCTTTGTGTTGTGTAACGTGGAGACACATATACATAATTAGAGAGTGAGTGTGTGAGATACACATGCGGACATGAGGAGAGATGAGGATCCAGATAAATGGGTGTTTGTGCGTGTCTGTGTGTGTTTGTGCACGCGTTTTTGTGTGAGAGGGAGGGAGTGTATGTGGAGTAGAGAGACCACTGATGATGTAAACCTAGTATAAGGGAAGGGGGAATGGTGTGACATGTGTAGTAACGAGATAGCAGGGGTGC